>NW_027249388.1:112500-217361 GCF_030848795.1 Temnothorax nylanderi | reverse complement strand
CTCATATTTTCGTCCGCTGAGTCTTCTTCGGGTGCGAATACCGCTGCTGTCGTATGACGTGAGGGAATATTCTCTTCGATGAGAGAGTCTGCTTGGCGTACTGTCTGAGACGTCTGAGTTTGCGTCTATTTGTGTCGGGTCAGTCTATTGTCGCCGTTACCGCGATTATTATCGTTATTTTCGCTCGCTAAACTTTTGTCTATTTCGTCGAAAAAAAATTCGCGTTCTATCACGACGTTAGGGTGCAGTTCTAGCACCGGCGTGTCATCGTCTGAAAATCGCGAGTCTAAATTTCGTCGCACGAGGCCTAATGCTTCGCCTCCCGGATGTCTTGCGGCGCGAACGGGGAGTTGGCGGCTATTTTCAATCGCACGTCGCGCTCGCTCGCTAAGTACGAAAAACGCGTTGCTGACGGGGGGATGTCGGGGTAATTCGTTCGACATCTATCGGCGCTTGCGCTTTTAAGTTCGGCACTCGCGAATTTTATGTTCGGCGTTGGCGATCCGTTTTCTTTTTCGCTCGTTGGTTTTACTTTCGGCGCTCGCGAGTATAATAAAACGGACTTACAGTATCGCCGCGCTACGCATGGTGTCCGCTTTCCGCTGAGTTGTCGTCCGCTGCTACGCTGTCCTGCTGGGCTACTTCGCTGCCTCGCTGCTCCGCTGCTACGCTGTCCTGCTGGGCTACTTCGCTGCCTCGCTGCTCCGTTGCCACGCTGCTTCGCTGCTTGGGCTAGCGAGTCCGTGCGGTAGGTCGGGGCCTTCTCCGGTGCCGCTGATAACACTCGGCGGCTGCTATCGTGACTTCCCTCGCTCTGGATCTGGCTGGCTGTTCCTCTCGGGGATGCTTTACCGCCTTTCAATAATCCGCTTCTTTTGCAGGCGTGAACCTCTGGAGTTGGATGTCCTTTCGCCCGGTTGTCGGAGATCCCATCGCTGCCACCAGTTTTGTCGTGCCGCGCCGCGAAAGAGGTCTCGGGGCCGGCACCGGATATCGAGGATTCTCCGGGGGGGAAATGACACCAACACTTTGTAGATTTTGCCCGTAGCGGCGTTTAATAATAAATATATTTCCCGTACACCTTTGGTTTACATAAGGGGGGATTCTAGTGTAACGGATCAAAAGAATCGAAATTTTTTTGCATAAATTAAAAGTATAACATTTTAAAAATATGCTCCTATAGTTATAAAGTCGAATTCGCAAAAATAAAGAAGTTATAGCTCTGTTTAGTGAGACGCGTCAGAGTCCCAAACAGCAGGATGGATCGATATTTAGTTTGTGTGTGTGTGTGATCAAGTTTGTGCAGGCTACTGCAGGTCGATGAGCAGTTCAAGTCGATTCTTCAGCGGTAAGTATCGTGAAACTTTATCTAAAACTTTAACGCGTTTTTCTCGAAACCATGTTTTTCAAGTTGGCGGGCATGATAACTTGAGAACTAATAAACGATCAACTTCGGTCAAGTTTTGTTCAATTCGTTATAAATTTCTCTAGGTACTATACCTATCATTTTATTTTTATTGCATTTATTTATAATATTTTTGATCAATATATATGATCAAATTTATGTCAAAAAATAATTTTTTTTTTAAAACGCTATAACTTTTTTAATTTATTATTTTTTCTTTGTTAGGGAGGTATAGTACCAGCGGAAAATATCTAACTTTAGAAAATATTTCGTTTTTTTGCTTTCGGATAACCGGGAGAAACGTTACGACGCCCGCCAATAGACGGGAATCGCAGAGAGGGGTCCAGATTATTTATTATATATTAAAATTAAATAAAGCAATTGAAAATAACTAAAATTTTTTGATACCTTAAGAATGCCTCTTTTTATCCCAAAATTTTTATTTGGCTATTCTTAATAGTTTTCTAGAAAAAAATTCTTAAAAATCGCTTATTTTTTTGGCCTGTTACACTAGATCCCCCTTAATTCAATTACTCGTAACGGTAACACGGAAAAATGACGCGGTCGACTCGTAACGTGTGCGATGGTTGTGGACTGCCCGCCGCTTCTCGGAAGGGCGGGCTTTTATCACTCTTGGGCTCGTTTCGCGTTGCCGACTCAGCTGTCAGCGCTTGCTTCCGCGATTGGGTCAGTGGTGACCCGTGGTGTCTGGAATGCCATTTCAGGTATATTTGGCAATTATCGGTGCTTGCGCTGACAGCTCGATGTTGCAACTAGGGAACGTTGACTTCCGTTTCACAACAATATGTAGCATTGCAATCTTTACAATTGATCTTGTATACTATTTCTGTTTGTTTTAGATCATCGATTTTATCTTTACCTCGTTTAATTAAGCAATCTAGTTTTTTAGGGACTGTAAACAGAGTAGTGATATGGAACTTTCTCAACTTGTGACAAATGTTATCGCCTAAACCTCTGATATATGGTAACGGTATGCAGTTCTTTAAATCAAACTCTATTTTATTATCCGTGGAAGTGTTATGTGTAGTATTGCGTATTTTGAGAAGGTTTAACCGTTTAGCAATATGTTTATTAATATTGGTTTTGGAATACTATTGTTATTCAAAATTTCTTTGATTATTTTAATGTTACTGTCATGGAATCTTTCGTCTGAAAGTAAAATAGCGCGATCCACTAAGCTTGTAATAGTGTTTAACTTATATTTAAGGGATGGTTAGAATGAAGTTTATGTATCACCTTGAGACGTAGGTTTCCGATACCAATTTGTTATCAGTGTATTACCGTTCCTTATAACGGTCGTCTCGAGGAAGTTTAAGCGGCGCGTTGGTTTCAGTTTCGTACGTGAATTTGAGTCTGGGATGATACTCATTAAAAACTTTTAATATCAGGCCCACACTTGTTTTAGGGACAACCGCGAAAATGTCATCCACATATCTGAAAATATCGAGATATTAAGATTTAAGAGGCTTAAGCAAGACGTTTCTAAGTCATTCATAACGATATCAGCAGCATCTGGAGATAAAGGAGATTCCATAGGGCTACCGAAAATTTGTTCATAAGTTGCACCATTAAGGACGTTCTCTCAAAAATCACTTTACTTAGAATGTCCTTGAAATTTACACCATACGTCAATTTAAAGGTCCTCTATACGTGGCTGAAAGTGCAACATTCGTTGCGGGGTTAAATTTTTGAGATATTCGACCTCAAAGTTTCAATATTTAACATAGGATCCATATGAGTGGTCTCTACAAAACGGACATTTTGTTTGATTGTGAAAAAAGTTTCTTAGGATGTTTTTTAAAAACTAATATATGATGCATTAATATATAAGAAATATTATACAACTTCGAACATTAGGGCATGCGGTACTCGTTTTCGAAAAATAACTGTGTAAAGTACGCCATCGAGGCGTTTTTTTCGGCCGGCTCCGCGTGACGAAAAAGAGAAGCATGCGCGACTTGGCAACGTCGCATCTGCCGAGAAGTTGACAAGAAGCTTGAGCGCCGAAATCGTATGACTCGCAAGATGTAAATGATTTCTTATTTTCATATGCAATATTACATATACTATTATTATAATATACATTTATAGTAATTTTATATTTCACTTTGACGAGTAATAAGGTTGAAATGAAAACATTATTAGCTTTATTTATATTTACTGAAACTATTTATAAAATACATAGATATTTTTAAATACGTATGAATCTCTTAAATTAAAAATAATTTTAAAATACATATACATAATCAATATAATTATAAAAAATTATAATAAAAACACAAAATATATTTTACTTTTTATTTGTTTTATATTTTAAAAATTCTATAACTTTCTCTATAATTTTTTTGTTTGTGGTAATTTTTGGTTTGTTATTTTCAACTTTTTCTGTAAACAGACCTTGAATTCCTCTTTCTCCTCCACTTTCATACAATTTTAAAAGAGAATCATACGTTACACTATGTAAAGCCAGTCTTTTCAAAATCTGTCGAGAAACGATATTTTTGTAAATCAATTAAAAATTGTAAATTATAGCTAATTTTGTTTGTTTCTAATACTGATTTATAATAATCAGCAAAAGACGTCATGAGTTAAATAAATAATCTTCACAATTCAAAATTGAAACAAGATTTTGCAAAATTGTGACATTATAAGCTGCGTCATGAAAATGTTGTGAATCTTGAGGTTCTAAAAATCTTTGATAATGTCTCTAATGTAAACATTTGTGGACCTTTCCTATCTGGAAACTTTTTTTAAATGCCGTAATGAGTCGGAAAAGCCTGCAATCATGTTAAAATCATTGACCGTATTATTATTTATGATTGAACGTAAAAATCGAGATGCGTCGAAACTTGCTTTATGAGCTACTAATAAGGATTTTTTCCCTTGAAAAACAGATTTTAAAAATTGCTGAAAAGATCGTAATGCTTCGGTGATTGTGAGAGTTAATAATACTGATTATAAAGATATAAGGTATTATTTATACAATGTAAGCCCAGTTACTTTACTCGCACCAGATGAAATTTTTTCTCTTTGGGCTTAAAAAGATTTTCACCACTTTTTGCAGCTATTTGGATAATATGAGCTTATGAGCAAATCCTGTTGTTTCTAAATCAAAATAAAAAATACTTATTTCATTTTTTTATATATTTCCGAACTTTCGTCTGTTTTATTTATCGTTGTATCAATACCACAGTTGGTTTGATATATTATGCCTTTTAACTTTTTTTTACTTTTTTTCTTTACTCTTTTGTTTTAGTTCTAGCCGTCGTAATTTACTTGATTTTAATTTATTTTTTAAAAATCTTTTACCATCTTTTGTTATCAGCTACAATAGCATATTTGGCTGAATGTGATCCTTCCGAAATTCCTAATCTTTTCTGCATATTTAGTATACTTTGCTCTCCATCATTTTTTACACATACACTATCGGCTACTCTAAAGTCGCACGCAGCACTTTTACTGAAGCATTTGTTTTTAGCAGCTTTATGTGTAACAATATTATTAAAGCTTTCGTTAGCTTGACTAGAAGCTGCTACCGAAAATTTGCCAGCATTTGCAGCGTACTTTCCGAAAAATTGCACTAATTCATCGTACAAATCAGGTTCCGATAACTGAATTGTGTGCTTACTTTTAGGTTTACACCAATTTCCACAATTTTCGTGGCGTCCAAAAAAATGATCTGGTAGCTTTTTAATGCTTTTCGCCAAACATTCGTTTTTTGCCTTATTTGGGACACTGTGTAACTAAAACATTTTTTTATGTGAGAAATAATTCCTTTTCTATTCAGCTGCTTGTATTTGTTGCGCATTTAATAGCTCATTAGAAAATTTGGTGTTAAGTGATTTTTATCGGGCTAGTTCATGAAAGTTAACATCTGGATTGTCATTTCGTACGGCTGCTATCATTGAACTATCCTCATCGCCAATATTACACGAACTTGCAAACCGACTTCTTTAAAATGTTGCTATGGTTGATTAATTCAACTCCCGCGTCAGCTTCCATAGCCTTAGCGCTGCCTTGGAAGTTCATGCGGCAATCGTGATCCTCTTTCTGTGCCCCAAATTACATTTCATACATTTCCGATTCTAGTAGCATAATCAAGAACTTTCCCTGATAAAAAACCATGATAGTGCTGTAACTGTTTAAAACTATCGTAACTGCGACCATTACCGCGCTTGCTCCAGCCAGTATCGAATCCAACTATAATATTAACAACTTCGCTATAGCTTGGTCAAATGCAACTGAATTAGACTCATTATTTGAGGGCAGAGTAGTTTTAAGATGTCTAGCTGCGGGTAAATATCTTGAATAATGTCCTGTGGCCTGGAAAGTATACAATTGTGACAGGAAAGATTGGAAATATACCCAAGTTGTTTAGGTAAACTGTAATTATTTAAAAATAAATAGTCTATTTTGCCAGCAAAATCTATCTTTCATAATCGAAGAAATTTAAAATTTAAAATATATACTTATTTAGTGTAAAAATTAATTAACCTATTATATAAATATATTATATAAATTAATATATATAACCTAACATATAACATTAATTAATTAATCTAAAATGTTACAAATTAATGTTATTTATACCTATATATACCTATATATAATTAATGTTACCTATATATTTACAGTAATTTTCAATATTAAACTAAATATTTATTTTTAATATACAATTTTTAATATGCAATTACAAACATTTTTAAATCTTACAATTCTCACACAGCTGTGTAATTTTTTCTATCACTAGTTTTTTCTCTTCCATTGCTGCTTGCTTACAACTGTTTTTAGCTTCTTCTTCAATTATTGATCCAATAATCTTCTCGTAGTGTTTATACAGGGTGATCCGAAACTATCGTTTGTCCTTAAAATGTCGTATTCCTGACTTAATTTTGAGACGATTTTTCCTTTACCAAACTTTATCCGAAGCTTAGTTTTTGATTTATTACGAGAAATATTCAGCGAATTACGGAACGAGTACGGAAAGGTAGGCAGGGCGGCGCGACTCACCGTCCGACGCGGGTGATTATGTGGGGTGCTCGCTGGATCAGTGAGCGGTGCTTGCTACACGACGATGGATGTACACACGATACGCGTACACACACACACACACACCACACCACACACTCACACACACACAATTACTCACTCATTCATTCTTACCTTGCAGAGATTCGATGTCTCATACTGCTGATGAATATTTGCTTCATGACCGTTGATGTCAATGAGACGTTCCCATGACACGCCGAGTAATTCTCAGGTCATCGAACGATTAATCGGTAATAATTAACAGCGATAAACCGGTAGATTTGCTTATTAATCTTATCGGTCAAGTGCGTGAGTAAATCCGTGAACGTGTCGATACGTGATACAATTTGTCAAAGAAAAAACTTCTCGCGTATTAGAAGTTTATTCTTTGACAAATTGTATCACGTATCGACACGTTCACGGATTGACTCACGCACTTGACCGATAAGATTAATAAACAAATCTACCGGTTTATCACTGTTAATTACTACCAAATAATCGTTCGATGACTGAGAATTACTCGAAGAAAGAAACACATTACGCACAATCACATCACAGTAAAAGGAAAACTTCTACTTGATTACATCACAGTAATTAAGTAGAAGTTATCCTTTTTTTATACTTGTCACGTAATCAACACTTTACGAATTTACTCGCGCACTCGATCATAACATTACGGTTAATGCAATTAATTACTACCGATTAATTAATTATTACTTTAAGAAAGATCACTTTAAGAAAAATCACTTTAAGAAAGAACGCGTTAAATACTTGACTGCACAGCGCACGTTAACACGATGCTCGATGCGGAGCACTTCTCGACGACGACAACAAACAGTCAACAGGTTATGTTGGTACTAGCGCTGCCGAACGTAAACATGTGACATTATGGAGGATTCACACTGCGTTCGATTGCGTCTCCATCACGCGTGATTGGCACGAGACACATGTCTTGTGATTAGCTGAAACCTCCGCGGTACTTACGAAAACGTGTAGTATTACTGCGAACACAAGATGTTCCACGTAGAAATGTGTTGGTCGCTCTGAAAAGAGGCGAAATTTATCTTTGGTCGCTCTGAGAAGAGCGGATTGGTTTGAAATTGAAAAAATTTTATAACAGGTGCTCAAACTGACCACCATCCATTCTAACGCAAGCTCTCATGCGTTTTAATAAATTTCTTTCGACGTTCTCCATCATTTCTTCGTCGATGGCCCAAATAGAATGTCGCAATCTTGTATCTAAATCATCGACATCCTGGGGAAGCGTTTTATAAACTTTTTCCTTACAATATCCCCATAAAAAGAAATCTAAAGGATTGAGATCCGGAGATCTTGCGGGCCAACGTATCGGACCGTACCGACCCATCCAGCGTCCAGGAAAGTGCTCGTTCAAGTAATTGGTAACAATTCTGGCGTTGTGTGGCCCAGCACCGTCTTGTTGAAACACAATCTTGTTTCTCTCCAATAATGGAACTTCTTCTAAGAAATCTGGTAGATTATCTCTTAAAAGTTCCACGTATGTTTGGCCAGTTAAAATATCCGGAAGAACAATCGGACCAAGTATTTGAGTTCCCATATTCCAGCCCACAGATTTATCTTCCAGCGAGTTTGGAAGCTCTGGGTCGCGTAACTGCGGGATTTTCATCGCTCCAAAAATGCATATTATGCGAATTTAAAATGTCCTTCTCGTGTGAATAATGATTCATTCGCTGAATATCACACGAGAAGAGAATCTGGGATCTCGATCTACTTTCTCAGAAAGTCTTCGCAGAACGTTCTTCTTGCACGATGATCTCCTGCTTCCAAATGTTGCACGCGTGTGTAGGTGAAATGCGTGCAACTTTTCTTCTTGAGTACTCTTTGCACGGTTCCATAGGATAAATTGAGTTCTCGAGCAACCACCCGAATACTCGTTTCAGGATTATGCTCGAAAGCACGTACAACTTGTACCATGTGCCGCAAATTTCTCGCCTCGCGATCTCTCCCAGTTTCGTGCATGTTTGGAAGGACATTGCCAGTCTCGTATAATCTTTGAGCTGCTCGAAGTATGACGGGAGCCGACGGATGTCTTTCTCGATTTGGATACAATTCGGCGTACCGTCTTGCAGCTACGTAATACTGTCCGTGACACTCGCAAGTGCCATCAGCATGTCGTAATATTCTTCGTTTGTGTATCGTACTGCCATATCGTCCTCTTAACGCTTCTAATAATCGAGGATTATTGATTCCAGTGTCGATCGCTCTATCCTATTTATACGATCTTCGCGGGGGTCGATATCCCCTCCCCGCGACCCGCGAACGAATAGCGAGTTTCGCGAGTCGCGTGGGTCCACGCGACGCCCACGCGACGCGCATCGCGCGACCCGCGAAACTCGCTATTCGTCGCGGGTCGCGGGGAGGGGATATCGACCCCCGCGAAGATCGTATAAATAGGATAGAGCGATCGACACTGGAATCAATAATCCCTCGATTATTAGAAGCGTTAAGAGGACGATATGGCAGTACGATACACAAACGAAGAATATTACGACATGCTGATGGCACTTGGCGAGTGTCACGGACAGTATTACGTAGCTGCAAGACGGTACGCCGAATTGTATCCAAATCGAGAAAGACATCCGTCGGCTCCCGTCATACTTCGAGCAGCTCAAAGATTATACGAGACTGGCAATGTCCTTCCAAACATGCACGAAACTGGGAGAGATCGCGAGGCGAGAAATTTGCGGCACATGGTACAAGTTGTACGTGCTTTCGAGCATAATCCTGAAACGAGTATTCGGGTGGTTGCTCGAGAACTCAATTTATCCTATGGAACCGTGCAAAGAGTACTCAAAGAAGAAAAGTTGCACGCATTTCACTACACACGCGTGCAACATTTGGAAGCAGGAGATCATCGTGCAAGAAGAACGTTCTGCGAAGACTTTCTGAGAAAAGTAGATCGAGATCCCAGATTCTCTTCTCGTGTGATATTCAGCGATGAATCATTATTCACACGAGAAGGACATTTTAATTCGCATAATATGCATTTTTGGAGCGATGAAAATCCCGCAGTTACGCGACCCAGAAGTTCCAAACTCGCTGGAAGATAAATCTGTGGGCTGGGAATAATGGGAACTCAATACTTGGTCCGATTGTTCTTCCGGATATTTTAACTGGCCAAACATACGTGGAACTTTTAAGAGATAATCTACCAGATTTCTTAGAAGAAGTTCCATTATTGGAGAGAAACAAGATTGTGTTTCAACAAGACGGTGCTGGGCCACACAACGCCAGAATTGTTACCAATTACTTGAACGAGCACTTTCCTGGACGCTGGATGGGTCGGTACGGTCCGATACGTTGGCCCGCAAGATCTCCGGATCTCAATCCTTTAGATTTCTTTTTATGGGGATATTGTAAGGAAAAAGTTTATAAAACGCTTCCCCAGGATGTCGATGATTTAGATACAAGATTGCGACATGCTATTTGGGCCATCGACGAAGAAATGATGGAGAACGTCGAAAGAAATTTATTAAAACGCATGAGAGCTTGCGTTAGAATGGATGGTGGTCATTTTGAGCACCTGTTATAAAATTTTTTCAATTTCAAACCAATCCGCTCTTCTCAGAGCGACCAAAGATAAATTCGCTCTTTTCAGAGCGACCAACACATTTCTACGTGGAACATCTTGTGTTCGCAGTAATACTACACGTTTTCGTAAGTACCGCGGAGGTTTCAGCTAATCACAAGACATGTGTCTCGTGCCAATCACGCGTGATGGAGACGCAATCGAACGCAGTGTGAATCCTCCATAATGTCACATGTTTACGTTCGGCAGCGCTAGTACCAACATAACCTGTTGACTGTTTGTTGTCGTCGTCGAGAAGTGCTCCGCATCGAGCATCGTGTTAACGTGCGCTGTGCAGTCAAGTATTTAACGCGTTTCTTTCTTAAAGTGATTTTTCTTAAAGTGATCTTTCTTAAAGTAATAATTAATTAATCGGTAGTAATTAATTGCATTAACCGTAATTGTTTATGATCGAGTGCGCGAGTAAATTCGTAAAAGTGTTGATTACGTGACAATTAATAAAAAAAGGATAACTTCTACTTAATTACTGTGATGTAATCAAGTAGAAGTTTTCCTTTTACTGTGATGTGATTGTGCGTAATGTGTTTCTTTCTTCGAGTAATTCTCAGTCATCGAACGATTATTTGGTAGTAATTAACAGTGATAAACCGGTAGATTTGTTTATTAATCTTATCGGTCAAGTGCGTGAGTCAATCCGTGAACGTGTCGATACGTGATACAATTTGTCAAAGAATAAACTTCTAATACGCGAGAAGTTTTTTCTTTGACAAATTGTATCACGTATCGACACGTTCACGGATTTACTCACGCACTTGACCGATAAGATTAATAAGCAAATCTACCGGTTTATCGCTGTTAATTATTACCGATTAATCGTTCGATGACTGAGAATTACTCGGCGTGTCATGGGAACGTCTCATTGACATCAACGGTCATGAAGCAAATATTCATCAGCAGTATGAAGACATCGAATCTCTGCAAGGTAAGAATGAATGAGTGAGTAATTGTGTGTGTGTGAGTGTGTGTGTGTGTGTGTGTGTGTGTGTGTACGCGTATCGTGTGTACATCCATCGCGTGTAGCAAGCACCGATCACTGATCGCAGCGAGCACCCCACATAATCACCCGCGTCGGACGGTGAGTCGCGCCGCCCCTGCCTACCTTCCGTACTCGTTCCGTAATTCGCTGAATATTTCTCGTAAAACTCAAAAACTAAGCTTCGGTAAATTTTGGTAAAGGAAAAATCGTCTCAAAATTAAGTCAGGAATACGACATTTTAAGGACAAACGATAATATCGGATCACCCTGTATAAATTATATTATTGGAGATGCTGGGGATATCTGCACACGCCAAAATTTTGTTCAACGCAGTATTGCCCACTCCAGAATGTACAGCACCTAATACAAATAATTAGACAAATATGAATTGCTTATTTAAATTGTAATCAAAGCAATTTCATACATTTAATCTAAGTCAGTAAAAAAAACTTACCAAGAATAAAAGTTGCGTTAATGTGCGATACATTATTTTCTACTTTTCCTGTCTTGACTTGGTTTACATAATTGGCATTTGTCACAGATGATACTTAAAATCGAGTGAAGACCCACACGTTTTTCACAAGACATTTTTCTAAGTCTAAAGACTTTACACTGGCTACATTTTAAATTTTTGCCAAGCTTTCTTAGCGCTACGATGCGCCGTCCTTCACCAACTTTTTTCCCTTGAGGCTCAGTAATAAGTTCTTCAATTCCTTTCTTTTAGATTCCGACATAGCTGCTAAAGCCTTAGCATGCCTATCCGCTAATTTTTTTTTCACAATCTACCGTTCTTTACTCTGATCGACATCGTGTATCCTTGCGAAAAATAACCTCTCTGTATTGAACCCGAACAGTCGATCGTGTACTTTACGGAGGTTAGGAGCAGAAGCGCGTCGTTGCCAGATCGCTCAAAGCGACGCAGTAGTACGATTTTTATACTTCTGCGCAAGATAGGAGCTAAAACTACGCAGTGACTCTCAAATAGTTTTCTCTTCAAGAGAGGTTTTAATACGTGGGCAAGAGCTCAGTTTGGATGAGCACGACTGCGACGAGAGAACGTCCTTAAAACTAAAACTAGTAGACGATAAAATAAGATCAATTGCGTGTAAAAATTGTGGTAAATTGAGATCAGTTTTTTGGAAATGTAGTCCCACCTTTTTTTCTATTCCCTTTAAAACTAAATCTTTAGGAATGTTCGTAAATAATGCCGTAACATCTAGTGAAATGAGTATTTCGTTGTCTTTAATTTTCTTGTTATTAATGAACTTCGCAAGGACCACTATCTTTTTTATATGTGATTTAAGTTTTGGGATAGAAGAATGTAAGATCTTTTGGAGGAGGCTAGCAAACATTATAGAGCGGGCTTCTTAACGCTGAGATGATAATGCGTAAGGGAAACACGTCTCATGAACTTTCGGCAGCCCATAGGCTCTCGGTAAATTTCCATTGGTGCAATTTAGTATTCTATATACGTAGTTACTGATGATGCAATTATCATGCCAAGAAATGACTGAATGCTTAACGACCAAACCACTTACAAAAAATTAAAGAAGGATCCGATAAATAAAATCACATCCAAAATTAATGAATTGGTCAAATCTTGGCATGATAATGGCATCATCAGTGACTACATATGGGGCATTCTTTCTCAAAACAGCCACCCCTCTGCGCATTTCATTTTTGAAGATAAAATGCTTTGCGAGGTCTTAAAATTTCCGTCGAAAACTCAATTTTGGATGCCGTATGGCGATTTTCATTTACATTCAAGGGTGGGGCAGTATGACCAAAATATCGCTCAAACCACCCTAAAAAATAGGAAAGTATGCAAATAACATCTAAAATCTTAGCAGTTTCTATCAAATTCGATGCAACTTTGAAACAAATGGTTTATGACATCCTGTTCGAGAGCACGCGGTAGCGCGAGATAGCGCGAGGTAAAGACAACCACAAGAGAGGACACAGCAAGTACAGAAAAAAATAGCGTTTAATGTCAAATATGTACAGTGAACAAAGGTTTCTTTTAGGCAAGTGCCGTGAGCGCGCACAGAGTTTAGCACGGCGAGAGCAGCGAGAAGCAGTTAAGCAAGCTAGTGCGAAACGGCGGCGGGTATAGCAAAGCGGTATAGAAAGGCGGTGTACTAGCGGTGATCTGCGAGCGAAATCGATTCCGCGGCGCAGCGGCGATCCCTTTATCACCTCCGAGGCGAAACTCCCTCCAGGTTAGGTACCACCAGTTTCGGGAGGGTGATTGGCCATCGGAGCCCTACGTCATAGAACAGACGTCACCGTTTTCACGTGACGCCGCGGCGGGGTCGTTACATGTTTTCGACTGTTTTGTTTATAGCAGGGATCTTTCTTTTGTGAGAGCGTCGTCGTTCGACTTTTGTTTATGCGACCGGTCGACCGTGGCTGTGTTGTTGCTAACAATTAGCGAACTTTCGGAATGCAACGAAAGATCCATGCTATAACGTGCCGATAGTTATTCCTTTAAAGCGAAATTATTTAGGCGGTTTATAGAAAGCGTGACATGCGCTGACATGCAACCGAATTATCTCGATCTCACACACATCCAATTAAATAGGTTTTCAGACGTTACCCCCATTATAATCAAATCAACCCTTCAAAACCACCCCTGAATCATCATTTCGACAAATTGACAATTATTCTAAAACAAATAGAGTAAAAAAATTTAAATAGAGTTTACGGGCCGTGAAATTCTTTCAGAATATATTTCAATCAAATTCACCCCCATAAGGATCATAACCAATCAATAAAAATCATCCCTACACAATCATTTAGACAACTGGGCAATTATTCACAGGCAATTAAATATAAAACTTTTATTAAGTCTACAGGCCATAGAATTCTATCAGAATGTATTTTGATCAAATTCACACCATGATGATCAAAATCAGCCCTTAAAAATCATCCCCTAAAAATCATATCAACAACTTTGGAATTCTTTTTAGACAATAAGTCATGTTATATTTTTTTTACTAAGATTCAGACATTCTGGAATTCTTGCAGAATATATGCCGAATAAATTCACCTCCAAGTCAATGAAATACAACCCTAATGAATCAACTCTTAACTATTATGCTGGAAATTTGTAATTATTCTTATACTACTTAACTACAAATTGTATTTATGGTAACTGAAGGACATAAAATTCTATTAGAATATTTTGATCCAAATCAACCTCATGATGATCGTAACAAACTCTCAAAAATCATCCCCTAATCAACATTTCTAAACCTGACAGATATTCTTGTACCATGTGACTTAGAATTATATTTATGGTGACCACCAGGCAATACATATCTGTGAGAATATATTCCGATCCAATTCACTCTTGTGGCGATCGTAAAGAACCCAAAAAATCATTCCCTAATTATTATTTCGACAACTTGACAATTATTATTTAAAAAAATTATAATTAAAATTTTTTATTGAGTCTACAGACCACAGAATACCCCCAGATTGTATTCCGACCAATCACCATACGGAATCAACAAAATATGCGTGTGAAATTTCATTTCGATTCTGTATGGTGATTCATTAGGGTTGTATTTCATTGGCTTGGAAGTAAATTTATTCGGCATATATTCTGCAAGAATTCCAGAATGTCTGAATCTTAGTAAAAAAAATATAACATGACTTATTGTCTAAAAAGAATTCCAAAGTTGTTGATATGATTTTTAGGGGATGATTTTTAAGGGCTGATTTTGATCATCATGGGTGTGAATTTGACCAAAATACATTCTGATAGAATTCTATGGCCTGTAGACTTAATAAAAAAGTTTTATATTTAATTGCCTGTGAATAATTGCCCAGTTGTCTAAATGATGTGTAGGGAATGATTTTTATTGATTGGTTATGATCCTTATGGGGGTGAATTTGATTGAAATATATTCTGAAAGAATTTCACGGCCCGTGAACTCTATTTAAATTTTTTACTCTATTTGTTTTAGAATAATTGTCAATTTGTCAAAATGATGATTCAGGGGGTGGTTTTGAAGGTTTGATTTTGATTATAATGGGGGGTAACGTCTGAAAACTATTTAATTGGATGTCATAAACCATTTTGTTTCAAAGTTGCATCGAATTTGATAGAAACTGGTAGATTTTAGATGTTATTTGCATACTTTCCTATTTTTTAGGGTGGTTTGAGCGATATTTTGGTCATACTGCCCCACCCTTGAATGTAAATGAAAATCGCCATACAGCATCCAAAAATTGAGTTTTCGACGGAAATTTTAAGACCTCGCAAAGCATTTTATCTTCAAAAATGAAATGCGCAGAGGGGTGGCTGTTTTGAGAAAGAATGCCCCATATATAGAAAACTAAATTGCACCAATAGAAATTACCGAGAGCTTATGGGCTGCCGAAAGTTCATAAGGCGGGTTTCCCTTTACGCATTATCGTCTCAGCGTTAGGAAGCCCGCTCTATAATGTTGCTAGCCTCCTCCAAAAGATCTACACTCTTCTATCCCGAAACCTAAATCACATATAAAAAAGATAGTTGGTCCTTTGCGAAGTTCATTAATAACAAGAAAATTAAAGACGACGAAATACTCATTTCACTAGATGTTACGGCATTATTTACGAACATTCCTAAAGATTTAGTTTTAAAGGGAATAGAAAAAAAGGTGGGATTACATTTCCAAGAAACTGATCACAATTTACCACATTTTTACACGCAATTGATCTTATTTTATCGTCTACTAGTTTTAGTTTTAATGGTGTAACTTATGAACAAATTTTCGGTAGCCCTATGGGATCTCCTTTATCTCCAGAAGCTGCTGATATCGTTATGGATGACTTAGAGACGTCTTGCTTAAGGGGATCCTATAGTGAAGGCCTAACTCCGACGGATAGCGCTATCATCTAAGTGGAACTAAAAATGTCGATAAATATTATCGACATTTCTAATCCTGTTTCCTACGTTACCGGTCTATCTCAGGACATGTGTTTAAAAATACATGATACGTCGCCACACATGCAATATGTCGACGGCCACGGTATGTCGGTGCGGCACAGATCACACGGATGGCTCCCGTGCCGCACACAAGTGCGTGGCGTGTATGTATACGCACCGGCAGGAATGGTGTCCCGCGGCACATACGTGTGTAGACACACGCATACATAATCGTCCAATTTGCGCTAAAAATGCAAAAATTAGAGTGTACTATGTTTCCTCTCCCTACTCGGCGTGCTCGCTCGGTTCCGTGCTTCAAGTCACACGTACGATACGCGCTTCATGTGTATGCGAATGTTGACGTATGTTTACATAGCGGCGGCGGGACAAAAATTCCTGTCGATGCGTGTACGTGTGTGCTAAGAGCACCGCGTGCAACCGAGGCCCGATTCTATTATTCCGTAACATTGCATTGAATATTCTTTCAGTGTGTGTGTGTGTGTGTGTGTGTGTATCAAGTATTGGATATATACCTACATTTATATTCAAGTCTCGTTCTCATGATTAACCCCTTCGTTGGCATTGACGCAATAGTGCGTCAATCTTTTTTTTCCTATTTAACTTGCTCAGATTTGGCATCCAAGTCTTACACGGGGGTTTTGGGGTCGCTGATTACGAATCTGAATTCAAAATTTGCAAATTCAAAATGGCGGATGAAAATGCAAAAAAATTACTTGATTGGGATGAAATTTGCCACTCGGGGGTTTTTGGGGTCGCTGAGTGCGAAGCTGAACTTAAAATGAAGGAATTCAAAATGGCAAATCCAATAACATGGAGCGAAATACAAAATCCAAATCAAGCCGTTTTTTTGTATTTTCGTCCGCCATATTGGATCCGCCATTTTGAATTTTCGAATTTTAAGTTCAGATTCGTAATCAGCGCCCTCAAAAACTCCAGGGTACAATTTTTAGGATAAAAAATTTTCCTGCCATTTTGGGCACTTTTTGTCGAATTCTCTCTGCCAACGAAGGGGTGCAAGTAGTACCGGCTTCCATGCCCGGTGGCGCCACAATCTTCAGAGTAACTTTTTTCCCTAGCCCCATGCTCCTATGCTTCTATTCTTCATAACGTTTTTGTGCTCGAAGGAGTCACAACTCAGAGTGTTTGATCGGGAATTAGAGGAAAGTCTTTGTGAATAGTATTCTGCCATAATGTCGAAAAGGAGGCTGTGTAACGCGGAATTTGGAGAATGGAATAAGCAAATGAAGAGATTGCGTAAGAAACTGAGAAAGCGCAAACGGAAAGAAACTACCGAAGTGGTTTAAGAGGCCTCGACCGCCATTGTGGTCGGCGAGGCATAAGATCTGGAGAATAATAAAGAAATCGGTGAGTAATATGAAAAAATGTGCTCGTAAGCGTCTTGGCGATGAGCCTTCACTAGAGGGAGGACATATCGCGCGTTCAGAAGAGAGTAAATCTCTGGGCGATAAGCCTTCACTAGAGGAAGGACATATCGCACGTTTGTAAAAGAAAATCTCGCGGCGATTGAGCCTTCACTCGAGGGAGGACAGATCGTACGTATAGCGAGTCAGCTGCTTGTTGTGATTGTTGTTTATCTCCATAAACTTAGCCCAGAGATTCTGGCTTACATGTTTTCCTGATTTGCATGTCAGGGACTGCAAAGAGCAGAGACAAATATTTTGTTCCATCGAAAAAAAACGCTAGGCTCGGTTCGGCGATGGCAAAAGCCATCTCTCTAATCCGCGAGCTGGGGAGAGGATAAAGTCTCAAGCGTTTTATTGCATTTTTTAGGAGAAATGCAAGCAAATTTTTGGCAGGCTTGCGTTATTAGCAGTCAATGATGAGGAAAGCGTTTATCCTGCCAGATATCGAGAAGGAATACCAGGAACGGTGGAAGAAGTCGCAAAATACGGCCGATTTATTTGGCAAGAACCGTAAAAACCTCTAGATGAAGTTCAAGAGCCACTCGCAGCAGGCTTAAAAAGAAAACCCGGAAAGATCCTGCGTTTCAGAGACTGCCGGAGGTACTTTTATTACATAATTCAAACCAAAGCTATCGATCAAGTCTGCTTAGAGCTTGATCCGTTCATTCATTATTGAGATCTAAAAATCTCGGGTACTTGCAACTCGTGCGTTCGCGTGGAAGAGTCGCGGTCTCGCCTCGCGTGTGCTTGGCGCGGAACACTACCGTGTCTCTTGATCCAGTTTACGTCTCGGCCCTGTCAGACGCTGGTTCCAAAGGCACCGCTATTGCAGAGTTTGCAATCTCTCGATAACGTCAGAGAGGCGATAAATTAACTCTTGAATTAGGGCTATTAGGCCTTGTACTCCAGAAGATCCTCAGTTGTGTCGTCTTATTATTATTTTTTTTTAGTTCCAAAAATCGGATTAAATTTTCAGATTTGCTTTGAATTTAAGAAACTTAACGAGTTTATATTGACAAAGCACTTTAAATTGAAAGACGATAGTACAGCGGAAAAGCTAATTTCCAAAAACGGTTTTTTTAAGCAAAGTGAGATTTAGAGAATGTCGGGCTCACTAAGGTCCTGAGACCAGTAGTGAACGAGCTGAGTAAAAGAGGTTTTTTCTTTAGTTACATACTTAGACGATATACTGCTCGTTGCGTCATCTAGGCATGGTGTGTGGACAATATAAAGGCCTCGATTGAGCTCTGGAATATTTAGGCTTTATAATAAATTATAACAAGAGTAGCTTGGAACCTAGTGAAAGAGCGAAGTTTCTGGAAGTAACGCATGATTCTGAGACAATAACATTGGAAGTACAGAGGATAAGAAGCAAAAGATACTCAATCCCTTGGAGAAGTTTGTCCCCGGGAAAAACTGTTTCTCTTAGGCGATGATCAAGTTTTGTCGATTCAATTAACGCATGTTGTCCAGCAGTTAAATACGGTCGATTATACACTAAAGGATTCGAACGTGTCAGATATTTGAGACTATTAAAGAATGGTAATGACAAAAAAAATCTGTTTCCCAGGAAATCTTGAGCCAGTTTGATGCCAAAAATTGATCTGCTTGCTACTAGAGGTAACACAAAATGCGAAAAGTTCTTCGCTTGGGAAAACGATCCTTACTGGGCTAGCCAACCATGGTTTCCCTTATTTATGAAACTGTTGAAAGGAAAGTCCTTAATTGTTAATCCTGGGCCTGCTTTACTTTTATCCACCTTATAGGTCGATTCGGCATCCACTAACAAGGAAGCTGCCCCTGATGGTCGGAGAATTACCAGGAAATCTTTCAGAAGAAAAGGATTGCCTAGCTCAATATCTTCGAAGCTTTGCTGGAGTCAACTCGTAAGCAGTATGCGAAATCTTTAAGACAATGGTAGTCTTATTGCCTGGATCAAAGTCTGGACCCTTATCAATCAGAAAAGAGAAGTTGATTTCATCTAATTTCTTCAAAGAGGGGGCGGCATACGGATCCCGTAACTCGGTAAGATCGACGATTTCTCTGATCAGCGGAGGCAATATTGCCTAAAATAAAAATAATTCTAGATTCCTTAAGAAAACATTCTTGCTTAAACCGGTGAAACCCAAGTATGATAAAACTTGGGATGTTGATACAGTTTTTCGAAAAGTTAAAGTTTTTTCCCTTAAACAAGCTGACTCTTGGTTGCTTGACTGAGCGCCTCGTGTTGCTGCTTGCACTGGGTACCGCGCACAGGGCGCAAACATTGACTTCAATCAAGTTTTTTTCTAGCATAAACGTAGTTCGGAAAGATAAAGAGATAGGAATATCGGGTCGAATTAAGACCTCCCGTCAAGGATCATACCAGCTCTTGCTAGTTTGCCAGTTGTTCTGAAAAATCCCAGGTTAGGCTGATGTCAGCATTTGACGCTTACATCCAAGCGACATCGCAGGTTGAGAGGTAAAGTAGATAATTTCTTTCTGACAGCTAAAAAGCCACTCAGAGCAGCTTCTATAGCAATGATAAATAGAAGAATTAGGGCAGCTATGTCTCGCTGGGGTATAGGTGAGACATTCACAGTTCACTCCACAGAATATGCGGCGAGTTCGGAAATATTTAAAAAAAAAAGTTGCTCTAGAAATTATTAGGAAAACTGCTAGTTGGTCGAAAAATTCGTAGGTTTTTGCTAAACACTATAATAGGACTGTTATTTTAACCACGAAATCCTTGGTAAAAGCGCTTATGTGTTGATAAAGCGCAATATAAGATTTAAAAAAAAATTATGTTATTGACCTAAGGAAAAAGTTAGCTTTCCTTTGTAATTGGCGTATGACTTAGTTAGGATTCGTATACGAATTCGAAACAGGTAACAGACAAATAAAAATTAATTTTCTCTGAACCTCTACTTGTTAATCGTGAGAACGAGACTTGAATATAATTGGAAGATCAAACAATCTCATGGAGAGATGTTCGATCGTAATTATATGAAGAGTCTCGTTCGAGCGATTACTCCCACCCAATGTAATTATACATTTCCCAACCCCAGTTTTATAATAATTTTTATTTGATATGCTAGTGAGCTAGTCGAGCTCTAAACTATATGAAGAATAGAAGCATAGAAGCATGGGGCTAGGGAAAAAAGTTACTCTGAAGATTGTGGCGCCACCGGGCATGGAAGCCGGTACTACTTGTTAATCGCTCGAACGAGACTCTTCATATAATTACGATCGAACATCTCTCCATGAGATCGTTTGATCTTCCAAATATATGCAATGTCGAAGTGTAAGGCATATGTATAATGTATACACATATACTAGGAATTGGCAAAAAAGAAATTCCATTTTTCAGAATTATTCACGAAAGTAGTAATAACAATAGATTAAATTTTTATTGAATTAGCAAATTAGTAATTATTAAAAAAATTACTAATGACGTAAAAATTAATATTTAGGCAAAAATGAAATAATTTTTATTAAAAAATGGTAATTAGTAGAAATAAATTCTTTATTGAAAAAATAATTAATATCCTCTTCTAAAAAGGAGATGTGAAGTTTATTGTTGTCGCTTTTCCGCGATGCCGATTGGTTCTCTTGCTGCGCTTACTTCATTTGCAGCTGTCATTGTATATTTTGACAGTTGTGTGTATCAAGGAGTTAATAGTGTAATAGTAATAGCATAATGTTAAAGCTAAATAGCGCGCGCGAAGCGCGCGTCTGTAGTGTCTAGTTTTGTAAAAAATGAATTACTACTTATTTCAAAATTAATAATTGGTGGAAAATAATTACGAATTTTTTCAATAATGAATAATTAATCTCAGGTAAATTTTAAAGTCTCAGGTAAATTACTTATTTTACAAATTATTAATTGGTTTGAAATAAATAATTTTTTAATTATTGCATTAGATCCCAAGTAGAACAAATCAGTCATGAAAATATCAAAATGACATCATTCTGTAATCATTTTTTACGCGTCATCGTGACGTCAAAATGGCCCATTAGAAGCATCTAATCTTGACTAATCACTACTTCTCTTTGACTTTTATTTGATCTTTTCGTTCTATTTAAGAATATACTCGAAATATGTTATGAGAACTGAAGAAAATTATGACTGATCATGCAATTTGTAACAATATATACTGTTACATATATCGCGAGTCTCGTAAAACAGCATGTCATAAGTCAGTCATTTCAAACTGATTCTTGACGTTGACCATATGATGACATAAAATTCATCATTTTAATGTCACCTTGACGTTTCTGTGATTAACTTGTTCTACTTGGGATGGTACACAATAATTATATTAACGTTTTACATATACATATATATATTAGGCCAGTAAAATTAGCATCAAAAACACCGAATATCTACAAAACGGATAGACAAGCCAATTTTTTTAGGGTGAGTAGAAGGTCATAGGAGATGTTCGAATTCACAAAGTTCCAACAAAATTTCCCTGTGCATCGGCGGCCATCTTGAAAATAGGGGTAAGCTTGAATATCTCGACTCCTATTGGTCAAATTTTTTTTTAGTTTTGTAGGGAAAAATATTTGCTACAACTTTTGTTTGAAAATTTTTTTAATAGCTGTCAAGGAAAAAAGTTACAACCAAAAAAGTGCCGTCAATTTGAACATTTTTATTGACAATTATATTGCCCCCTGTTGATTTTATAAAAAAAATGTTCAAATAAAACTTGTGGAGGACTCAATTCGCTACAATTTTAGTATATCCGCTTTTGCGGTGACTCAAGAAGTACCAAAGATAGAGGGCGCTAAAGTTGACTGTGTCTAGTAAATGCTATTTTTTGTGGAAAAAATTCGCGATTTTATTGTGAATTGTCGTACATTATAAAACTCTTTTCTGCACCACCACTGAGGTAGAGTTTCACTCCGAAACGCTCAAAATACAGTTCACGACTGACCGAAAATAACACGACTGTCGACGGAGCACACAAAAGCATCTGGTCCCGCAAAAACCGATTTACGATCCCCTGCTACGCAGGCCTACTCTGTTGTCTATTGTCTAGAATTCAACTGAAAACACAGTTCGCAAAGAAAGTCCTCTTTTGGGTACAGTCTTGTTGACACACTCAACTTTGGCGCCCTTTATCTCTGGTATTTTTTGAGTCACTGCAAAAGCAGATATATGAAAATTGTAGGGAATTGAGTAATCTACAAGTTTTATTTGAACATTTTTTTGATAAAACCAACAGGGGGCAATATAAATGTCAATAAAAATGTTCAACCCCTAATTAACGGCACTTTTTTGGTTGTAACTTTTTTTCCTTGACAGCTATTAAAAAATTTTTCAAACAAAATTGTAGCAAATATTTTTCCCTACAAAACTAAAAAAAAAAGAAAAAATTCGACCAATAGGACCCGAGATATTCAAACTTACCCCTATTTTCAAGATGACCACCGACGCACAGGGAAATTTTGTTGGAACTTTGTGAATTCTGGCATCTCCTATGACCTTCTACTCACACTAAAAAAATTGGCTTGTCTATCCGTTTTGCCATTTTCAGACTCTATTTTACTGGCATATATGTATATATATATTTCTGTCGGGCGCTGGTGCTGACCGCAGGTCTCGGCGAGTCGCTAGTGAGGGTGATTCGTGGCACTTAGCGCGCACAGAATTTATTCGCGATACTTTAGGTTGGCTAACAACAGAAAATAAGTAAGTGAAAACTGGAATGAGTATGCGGACTCAGAAGTAAACTGTCTCGTGCCGGATCGGAAGTGTCTCCAAGTGCGTAAAGTCGCGATTTTTATACAGAATTAAGGAGGCGGGATTATTTTTTAATATGATTTGATTGGTGGAGTTCTCTTCCGATCGTGACGTAACTTTCGGTTTTTCTCCTATCCCTTGGCGAGAGCTAGATATAATTATCTATTTTTACGGTTGTCCATTGGCGAGTTTTGTCGTAAGGCCCACCCCCACCGTCTTATTTTGGGGGTTTAAGTTAACGATTTTTCCAGTGACGCATTCCATTTTTTTTATTATTGTCGATTTCTCTTTTATTAGGGCTCTGGGTTCTTAGTTTATCTTGCGATCCTGTTTTTAGTACCGACAGACAAATGCATTCCCTCTAATCTTAATTGCAGTTCTATTGCAAACAGAAACTTCCGCCACGTGCCCCTACAGGATTTCTAAAAGCACGTTTTAGACCTCGTTTCTGTTTGTCGGAACATTGCGCGGGCAATTTTGAGCTAGTCGCGTGATGCAATAAAGATCTTCAGCAACCTCCGTCTGGGATTAAGGCCCCCTTTGGCGCGTCATGTCGCCGTGTTTTATAGTAGTGGGCCAGACAAAGTTGATAAAACATAGTCGTATATGCTTTGTCTGTATGGATTTTGTCGTCTGGAAGTTTTCTCTCGATTTTCCGATCTCGTTTAGCAAACATAAAGGAAAAATAGGAAATAGCATCGAGATCATAACTCACTTGCCGATGGACAACCGCTAATGCTCGGTTACTGATTTTAATCTTAAAAGCTACTCTAAATTTTTAAGAGGTTTCCGCGGAAAAGGGAAATTGTGGAGTCCACAGGACGTAACAACATCATTATGATCATTATTAATATGCTGAGAATCATCACAATCCGCGTAACTTAATTGATTATTATTTTCCAAATTATTATTTGAAATCGAAGGCGTGCTTTCTAATAATGGCATTATATTTTTACATTCAATGGTGTTAACTACCAAATTGGTTATCTCTTGTGCTCTTTGATAATATGTTCTCCTTATCTTTGGCATTTTTTGAGATTAATTAATACAAGTTCTTACTTACTTGTTTAAATGATTATTTGATAACTGTGGTAAACTTTCTGTGCAAAGAATAAGCTACAAGAAGAAAGAATACAAATTAATACTGTTGTTTAGTCATATTTACGTTTAGGCATTCAGATCCCTGTTTAAAATAATACATAGAATATGATCAAATTACATTAGGTTACATTTAATTTTAATGTAAATTAGTAAGGCTCATATTAATTTATTACATTGAAAGTGAAGTCATCCTAATGTAATCTGACCATATTCTATTACTTTAAACAAGGATATACGTGTATATCGCCGTTTATATAGTAAAAGATTTCTATCGCATTAGATTATTGTTACAATACAGAGAACAATAATCCAATCAATTAATGATTTGTGAGCAAAGCAAAGTATAATAACTGATTATTTGAGGTTATTTATTTTGGAATTTTACATTTATACCTGAATTATGAATAACGACCGTATAAAACTACTATCAATCAATCAATCAATCATCTTTATTTCACTCCCCTTCCGGGGTTGGAAAGGCGTTTTTTTTTTCAGGAAAAAACGTTCCCAAAAACCTTTACAATTATACATTCAGTCATTAATCACATAAATTTCATATGGCGTTTTCCAGGGACGTACCCAACCCTTTACATATATACTCGCGACCCAATTATACATTCATTATACCCATGACCCAAGCGACCTAACATCATATTTCCACATCTCTCTGCCTCCTTCCTTCCTGGCGGCCTCTTCACTTTTGTCCGGCTCTCCCCCACCTTGCGTTCGGCGCCTTCCTTCTTTCTTTCACTGTCCTTACTTACTTTTTTTCAGAAATTATTTACAAAAGGGACATCCTCCCCGATGACCTTGACCTTGACATATGTTATCAAGGTCACCCTCCTGAGTGACCTTCAGAAGGTTTTAGCCGGCGGTCATTGTTTATTAAAAAGTTATAAATAAAAAAAGTTTGAAAAATATAGCAGCTATTTTGAGTATTGGAAGGCATAAATGACTAATATATATGTCGAAATAGTTCACGCATACACTTTTCACGCGAGACGAGTTGTCACATGGGTTCGTGGCGCGCTTTACAAGCTCGTTTATTGTATATCGCTACAAATATTCACACAGATGATCGACTAACTTTATCTTCTTTAATACCACCTCTACTTAAACGAGCTTGTAAAGCGCGCCACGAACCCATGTGACACCACGTTTCGCGTGGAAAGTGCGGCAGTCCCTGTTTGTTTACGTTTGAAATTCTTCATATATTTCCATGCGGCCGGACTCAAATAGTTTCGGAGATACAGACTGAGAAAGGATAAAAGACTTCAATTTATCAACAATTTACTGCTTTAAATGTTGTGTTTTGGTAAAGCAGCGACTTTCTCGCGAAATAAAGTATTCTCTGCTTTAAAAAAAAACGTAATATTAGTCGTTTATGCCTCTCAGTACTTAAAATAATTGCTATATTTTTCAAACTTTTTTTGTTAATAACTTTTTAATACAAAACGACCGCTGGCTAAAAACTTCTGAAGGTCACTCAGGAGGGTGACCTTGATAACATATGTCAAGGTCAAGGTCATCGGGGAGGATGTCCCTTTTGTAAATAATTACCTTTTTTTCCTATCATCCTCCTCCTCGTCCGACTCCATCAACAGACTCTCCTGCATCTTTTTCGTAATCTCGTCCTCCTCAGTCCTCTTCCATCTCCCGCCTTCCTCCTCTCTCCTTTCTTTTCTCTTTTCTTTTCTCCTTTCTTTCTCCTCTCTTTCTCTTACCCTCGTCTCCACAGATTTATCCTCGTCCATTTTCACCCTCAATCTACTCCCTTCCTTTCTCCTTGCCTCCAAAACTTTCCACTTATCCTCCTCGCTCTCCATCCTTACTAACATCGTCATCCATTCTCCTCTCTGTCCTATCACACTTACCTCTTTTACCTCCACTTTCACCTTTAATCCATCCGTAAACAGTTCCTTCACCTTCTCCCAATTTGATTCCTCTCCTCCCCATCTCTTTTTCTCAATCCTTATTATCACATTCTTCCTTCTCTTCTCGTTGTCGCTCTTTTCAAACTCCTCCGCCCACCATTTCCTCTTACCAGTCTTACCCTTACTCTCTTCACTATCATTCCTCTTCCTTTTGCCCCCGCTCTGTTCCATCCTGTCCACCTTTCTTTTCAATCTCTCTACCTCCTTCTTTATCTCCTCCTCTCTTCTTTTACATTTCTCCTTAACTTCCTTTATCATTTTCCATACTTTCTCTTCCACTATCTTTTCCACCGCCTCCTTCTCTATTATTATCTTCCCTTCCATCTTTCTTTGGTTATCTGTAACATGCACATATAATTACTTTCCTCTCCCTTACTCTGCTTTCTCTCCCGCCCCCCTCTCTTTCTCTCTGACCTATCACGCTCATCTCTTTCACCTCTACCTTTATCTTTGATCCTTCCGCAAACGATTCTTTCATCACCGCTTACCTTTCTACTACCGTTCTCTCCGTCTCAGTTCACCCGCTCTACTACCACCACGTGCGTTTCTTACATGTTCACCTCGCTCTATCGATCCCTTCCTTCGATCTCTCGATCTCGCCGCTTATCCGTCGACACACGTTGCGAAGACGCGTGTTGCGCATCCGCCTTAGTTCCTTCTGCCGCTCTCGCCTCTTGTGCCATCTCCTCCGTCGCCAAAGCTCACCGTCAACTTAACCTCTCTCTCGGGCCTCCTCATCTCCAACAGATTTCCGCCGTCCAACTATATTTTCCACCTCGTCTCCATTTACTTCACCTCTTTTCGGCTTCCTTCACGCCTACCTTGCTTCCTCCACCTTCCCTCTCCCCTATATCACCTTTTTCCGATACTCTTTTCCTCCCTTTCCACGCTCCACCTGTTCCCCCGCCGAGGGCCACGGGGGATCCTCCGTATAAAACTACTATATATTATGATATACATTTAATAAATATGTCTTACCTTCATAAATTCGTAGCAAAACGTCGATTGTTTCAAAGTCCGTAGTATCTAATTTCCAGCCACACCACACACCACGTGTAATAAATACTAAACCACCGTTTAAAACAAAAGCAGTAATTCCAATATTTAATTTTATAGTATAGGCTTACAAATTCCACAGAGCCTCGTCTTCGGGTCATAGTCTGCATTGATGAAAAAGATTGCATGTGATTATGGCTTCTTGTGGGTCCTGCACCCAGGACGCGAAAACATTTACCGCGCGAGAAACGGCACGTTGATTGGCTACCACGTCGCTTCTTGCCGCGCGATTTGTATATATACACATTGGCTACCGCGCGGCAAGAAGGCGAGACGGTAGCCAATCAACGTGCCGTTTCTCGCGCGGTAAATGTTTTCGCGTTCTGTATGCAGGGGCTCGATTGTGTACTTCAAAACTTAGAGAAAATTACAAAAGTGAGCGAATTTACTAGAATATTTATAATTTTATTGGTTAATACCTGGTGAATCGCTCACTTTTGTAATTTTCATTAAGTTTTCAAATACACAATCGACCCTCTAGAGCCATCATGTGCAATCTTTTTCATCACTGCATTATGAATCGAAGACAGGCAAGTCAAGACAAGTCTTTGCAGCAAACAAGCATGCAAAAGTGAACATGCGGATTATCGTTACATGTCTTTCATTTCTTATGGAGTTTGCAATCCTATAAACTTAAATATTTTTGAGTATTTCAAATAGTTTCAGTAATAAAAAATATGTTTCTTAAACGTTAACATAAAATAATTATCAATTTTAATTTGGATATACATCGAACGTCCATAGGATGTACTGATTAGGATATCCTATTCATGTCCAAAAAAGTACATCCATCTTAAGTCTCATTGGTGTCCATGGACGTATGGACATAAACTGGACTTAAAATGTATGTCCATAAGACGTCCAGTGCTATCTGGGTAGACAATAAGGATTGTGGATGAGCACTCCAATAGATTCCTGTGAGAGCTGTAATGGCATTAACCAATTTACGACCTTTATTGATGACATAATCAAGATGGGCACCTCCTTTCAATTTGGAATCCAGAATAACTCCGAGAAATCTTGTTTCCTCCACCAATGGAATTGGGCAGTTGTCGACAATCAGGTTTGGCTTAGGAAAGTCGAATCTTCTTCTCCTCGTAAACACAATACTTTGCGACTTAGATGGCGCCAGGTCCAGGCCTTTGGTCCTGAGGAATTCGGAAATTCTTCGTAAAGCATCTACCATGAAATGCCTCTGCCAGCGATTTATGTGTGAAGAACACAACCACGTCATCTGCGTATTGTAACAGTTTGACTCCTTTTGGCAGAATTTTATTTAGCTCCCTCACGTAAATGTTGAATAAGGTAGGACTCAGAATGGATCCTTGTGGAATGCCCTTATTGGTGATAAAAGGACCCTTGATTGACCCGTTGTCTATTACATATATTTCTCTATAGCGGGTAAGGTTTTAGATGATCCAACTTACGCAGGCAAGAATTCCAATATCTCTTAGGTCCTTTAGTAAAATAGTTGGGTCCACATTAAACTTTTAGAAGGCAAGACATAAGAGAGATCGGCCTTACTTCCTTTGAATTTGCTTTGGGGAGGAATATTAATTACCAAAGCTTCCTTCCAGGAACTCGGAATGCAGCCCTCCTTCAGAAAACGATTGAAAACGCCGACTAAAGCATTTCTGTATTGTTAAGCCGTTTTATCATTAAGTAGCTTATACGATCCAAACCCGGAGATGATTTGGCTTTACTGCTTGAAATTGCCAAATCCAGTTCAGAGCGCGTGATAGGATCATCCAACCAGCTATGACCTTCAGGATTACTAACATCTTCCTGAATCAGCTTGTCCAAGGAACCCTTAATACCGGGGGTGCATGAGGGAGGGCAGATCTTTGCCAATGCTGTCTGAATTGCCTCTTCCGAAGTCGCTGAAGGTCCCTGTGCAAATGCTCTATTCTTAAATAGCTTGACCAGCTTCCAAACCTCTGACCTGGGAGTTTTAAAATTAAACGAGTTACACTTATCTCTCCATTCCTTCTTCTTTTGCTTTTGTAACTTTTTTTTACATTCTCTATCACTCTTTTTTATATATTAGATAGTTATCCCAGGTAGGATCGTGCTTGTATACTTCGAAGAATTGCTTCCTTTTGTTAACTGCTTCCGTACAGTGCTCATTCCACCAGAGAGCCGAACCCCTTAAGTTCTTGACCTCTTTAGCTTCCGCAAAGAGTTTGAGCCGTTTTAGTCCAGTCACTATGTACTATGACGACGACGACGATGTCCTTTCGGTCTCGCCGGCCGAAAAGGAGCGCGCCGTCGCTTTTCCTTATCTTAAGTTTCCCGAGATCTCTATAGCAAGATGGTAGCTCGACCAGACAATTTTCTCCAATCCGATAATGGGCGCCAGGTGCGGCTACGCGCACCACGTTACTCTAAATCTGAATCCCCCGCGAAAGCCTAACGTATCTCAGGCGTGAAGTCCACATGCAAGATCGCCGGTGGATCTCGAGTGGAGGGAGGAGAGGGAGCGCAGCACAATCGACACAAATAAAATAAAGCAAATTGAATAACAATGGTAACGAGTATATTTAACGGGAAAAGAGAAGAAGACAAGATATGATCTCCCGTAGAGGACCGACGACGGTCATTGCACGTCCCGCCACGCTACGCGGGATCGGCGAAATATCTCGATACAACTCATTGGTGACTTAGCGCGAATAAACTCTAACGCGGAACAATATTCTAACGCGGGACGATACATTAACGCGGGATGTACCTTACGCAAAACGATACATTAACGCGACACGATACTTTACGCAAAATGATACATTAACGCGACACGATACTTTACGCGGGACGATACATGAACGCGAGAACGATACGCTACCGCGAGCGATACATTACGCATTACGCAAACGATACATTAACATTACGCGGACCGAGACATTAACGCGAGCGATACCTTACGCAGAACGGTACATGAACATCACGCGGACGAGACATTAACGCGAGCGATACCGTACACAGAACGATACATGAACATTACGCAGGATCTGATTTCGCGGCATCGACGCACATTTACTTACAACGAACGCAACGACACACGACACGATAATTTCCCAAAATGACCGCAAATCCTTTCGGATTACGCGAGTCCCGGATTGACCCCGCGATTGACCTCGACCACCACGCACGATGCCTCGCGAGGTCCGCAACACGAAACACAACGATGCCCCGCACGCCGCGACGCGATCACGCGGAGGCCACGCTACGGCCCCGCGATGATACGGTGCCCGGTCGTGCGAAGAGCACCCCGCCCAAAACGGCTCGATTACGCGAGGCGCATCTCCCCGTTCACGATACTCTACCGAATTCTCCCAACACGATATACGGAGATCACACGACAGTTAAACGCATCACGGAAATCCGACGCATCACGGAAATCTCACGGAAATCAGACGGATCACGAAAATTACACGGAAATCATACAAATTACGAAACGCTGACTGTCGGCGGCCGCGCATCCAAATTCCCGAGACGGGCAGTATAGCTTTCGCTTTCCCGGCCGGGCCCTCCCACGGTATTTCTCTCGATACTCTAACACGGATAACAAATTCTCGCGGCACAACGCGACTCCCGGGAGGGCCTCGGTATGGTGGCGATCTTACTTTTAGGTGCGTGAGCAGTGGCCTTACAGTCGTTCTCTCGATCGCCGGCAGCTTCTCGTCGCGAACACCGGGGCTGGATGCTACCTCAATGGCAGCTCACACGACAGTGGTGGCCCTCCGGCCCGGGGGGACCACGCTGAGTCCGCGCCCTCCGCGCCAGAGTTTCCAACCTTTCCCGCTGCTGCGCCTGTGCAATCGCCGCGCCCGATAAGTGCTGCGCCCTGTGCGATCGTCTCGCCCGAGTGCTGCGCCCTGTGCGATCGCCACTTCCGACTAGGGCGCCACACGCATCCGTTTCCACCCGCCGGCGGTGATTACGAACCCGCTCGGAGTCCAGCTGTCCAGGCCGCGACTCACGGACCGATTACTCGACGGCCAGGCTGGACAGGCCATGGCCCGTCAACCGGTGGCGGTCTCCCGGGGGTGGTTTCATCCCCGGACGGGGGCCTTCGTCGGGGCGTCCCCCTTCTCGGTTCCTCCGTGCCCGGGCCGTTATTCGTCGTTGCTGGCTACGCACTCTCCTTGCTAGGTGCTCGGCTGTCCCGGCTATGGGCCTCAGCGTGACCCGCCCGTCGGCCGTCCTTCTTCGGTAAGCTTCCGGCTGTCCACCTGCAATAATCCCGCGGTGCGACTTTACGCCGTTACATGATTCCCTGGCCATCTGCTCCGCACCCTCGCTCATAACCTGTAAGTCTACAAAATTTAGCACCACCCTCGACGCCCACCTCGGCCGAGCTACCATCCGGACCGGGGACGTGACTAATGTCACGTCACAGTACAAAAAAACGGATTATAAAAGACATAATTCTCACCCAGGATTTGTCTTTTGGGGGGTGTTGGAGGGATCAAGAAAAGCTTAACCGGAAGTTTTCGACCTCTGTTTCCCGCTTGCTTTTTTTACGGAAGTAAAAAATGTGAAAAATGGTTTTTCCGCGATAACTCGGTTTCAATAATAAAGTTACAAGGTCGAATCGGAGCTCATTTTAAAGCTTTTTTTACGGTCTACAAATTATGTCGTATGACATTTTTACGTATGATCGATTGTTTTCGAGACATCGAACGAGAAAGGGAAAAATAAAAGTATGTACGTTTATTTCGTTTTTGTTTTTTATAATACATAATTTTTGTTAATAATAAATATAGACTATCATGATATTTTGAAATATTTTTTTGTGGCAGCGCCCGTTACGTTTCTGTCCGGTTTTAACTGACACTTTAAAATACCTGGAAGGGTCAGGCGGCGGAACACGTGTAGCATTGGAATGCGAGGGTTGGAAATCCCGTCCGGCGTCTATAGTAAACATCTGCTCGTCGGTCCTTTTTATCGCATTTGCCAGTCGTTTTCTGTATATCGCAGCGAGCGGATGCTTTTCGATGTAAATGCAAGGGAAACTGCAGTGGCTCGTGTGGTTGCCGAAAAGCAGGCATTAAATGTTCGATGATTTGCTATCACTGTTCCGGACAAACATGCCTGAATTCGATAACTCTGGCAGAAATTATGGCAAGTGAGATGGATGACTATTTCAACGACGACGAAGACGACGAGCAACACCCGAACGAGGTTCAACTTCAAGAAGACGATGGCGACAATCAGCCACGACCAAAACGTTCAAGACACGAATAACTTGTTATTTCCCTTTCTCGTTCGATGTCTCGAAAACAATCGATCATACGTAAAAATGTCATACGACATAATTTGTAGAGCGTAAAAAAAGCTTTAAAATGAGCTCCGATTCGACCTTGTAACTTTATTAGAAACCGAGTTATCGCGAAAAAACCATTTTTTCACATTTTTTACTCCCGTAAAAAAAGCAAGCGGGAAACAGAGGTCGAAAACTTGAGATTAAGCTTTTCTTGAGCCCCCCAACACCCCCCAAAAGAAAAATCCTGGGTCAGAATTATGTCTTTTTTAAATGTACATAGTGACTGGACTATTTGCCTTGCAAAGATTCCAACGCTGCAAGCTTAATGTTCTCCGCTACTTTATCATAAGCGGCAATCACATTATCCGTGGGGTCCATAAAGTGATCTGGGTCTCTTTTGTCCAGATTAACCTCAAACCTATTAATTCCTCATTATTAAGCGCTATTTTGCAGTAGTTATAACGTTGTAGTGCGTTGTGACTTGCCATTACAGATTGTCGTCACCGGAAAGTGGTCGCTGCCCATTGAATCGTCTCCAGTCCTTGAATCACTTATAGCGGCAAAATTAACAGAGGCTATTGCCAGATCCAATACATTCCATCATGTACCCCATCGGGGGTACCGATGTGAGTAGGACAGCCGTCATTCATACATGAAAATCGAACTTTTCTATAATGCCAACAATGCGTGAACCCTGGGTGTTATTATTATTACAATGCCAGAGACAGTGGTGAGCGTTAAAAAATCGCCAACTATTAACGCATTATCATAGGAAGAAGCGAACTCAAATATATCATTATAAGCCCAAAGAGGCGTATTATAATTGGGATGCCTATAGACGTTCATAATTAATAGCTTCTTGTCATTAAGAATAACAGCAATACTCAAAAGCTCAACCGAGGGGTGTAAATTCCCCGGACCGTCCACTAAATCATATTTTGTATTATTACGTATAGCAATAGCTATGCCTCTAGTTTCTGATGTAACTCGGTCACTAACAATGACATCGAAGCCACTTATAATATAACTTTTATCGGCGTTATCTAATGTTTTTTGTATGCAAAAAATATCTAAACTATCCGCAAGTCCTTGCAAGGTTGACAGCTTGTCATTAAGCCCTCTGCAATTCCACTGAAAAATCCGTACACTACAGATTCCCGTTCTCGGAGCGTTGGGATTGAATGAGACTGCTATTGTCAATAGATAGCTGGCTATGAGAAAGAACAGATTCTGTGCTGTTTTTAATTACGTTTTTCACAATGCCAACTATATAATTGATCAAGAATGTAATGTCAATCGGAGTCGCCTTAGCTAAGGAGCCCTTGTCCGGGTCTATGGCATTAGGTGTTAAGATGGAGGTGAGTTCATGACTGAGAGCATCTTCCACGCTTGAAGTTAATCTATCCACTGAGGGAAAATCAACCTGCATATCTTGTTGTTGCACACTAACCCTACGGAATTCAGGATAGACTGTTGACTGAATCGGTTGCTGTCTACCATTAGGGAAAACTAACTCATTAAGGTGAGATAACGGCAACCTATGTTGCGCAGCGATTTTATTTCTAGTTTCGATCGTTGTTCGAGGGGCAGCATCCCTCCTGTCTGTTTTAGATCTACCTTACGCACTAATTGCTTAGGTCTAGCCAAGACATTTGCATACGACGAGGAATCCCTAATATCGTTAGAATTATTATCCTGTGGAAGTAACTCTTGTATCAGCGCAAATCTATTGTTATTTAACAGTGTCGAACCCTTACTATTAAACATGCCATGAGAGGAAGAATAACCGGCGCCGGCGTCAGTCACAGCGGACGGAGGAAGTTGCGGAAACCCGGAGAAATCAAACCTGGAATCTGTTGCCACATCGTTGGCCTTGTTACCCCTTAATCTTCTGCGTGCTTCCTTGAATGTGATGTTCTCTGCAGCAGCCAGCGAATTGATTTGATTCTGCAATATAACGGCCGGACAGTTTGGCGAAGTGGCTAGGTGACCGTTGCCGCAGTTCAGGCATTTTGGAGGTAGGTTTGTATTCGGACAAACCTCCCTCTCCCGGTGTTTTCCGTTCCCACAGAGAAGGCAGCGCGGAAAACTTTTGCAAATATTACTCACATGTCCCAACTTGAACACGCATAATAAATTTTTGTTTTGTTAACATATGGCATCACTCTATATCTAACCCTAAACAGGTACACATATTTGGGCAGTTCTTGACCTATAAATTTAATTCGAATAGTGCGAAGGAACTAGCTCAAAACCGTCTTTCCCCTTAACTTTCCGGTTTAATCGCTCAATGGCGTAAATCTTAAGATTACGCCCGTCACTAGATTCAAAGAAAGGAATCAGAGAATGCACGTCGAAATCCTGTGGAATATCCCGAATTATACTCGTACGCATAACCTTAAATCCGGAATGTATGCTCTGAGATTAGCCTGTTCCAGATAACAATTATCTACGAGCCTATTGGCCGATGCCGCCGTACGCGTTTCCGCAACTAATCTGTTTCCGGATATTTTAACTTCTCGAAGATCTTTAAGAGCAATTTGCGATACTAATTTGGCCACTTTCAGGTGATGAATAGAGGAGTTATCATTTGCCGTTATAGGTTCGATGAATACAGAGTATGGAGGTTTGTCCAAAGACGAATATCTGAAATTTGAGCCGCGTGACGACGATACCCTATCGTTCTTCTGATTGATATTATTACCGCCACCGATTACCTTACGCACTTTCTAAGACGAATCTAGGTCTCTATTTTTAATATCACTGGGCCTTTTACGGTCATTGTCTTTAACTATAGTGTTATTATTAGAAGACTTCGGTACTTGCATATTGATGTTATCAAGGTCAAGGTCGCATGTTCCCGCGGAAGTTAACTCACCTTCTTCTATTTGATCTGGTACGGCCGTGTTATTGTTTTCGGTCAGGGTGCGATTGCCCCCTCTTGTGGGGGAACGATCCCGAAAAGAAGGAAGGGAAGGCTTACCTTTGATCACCCCTCCTTGATATGAACGAGGGGAGGAAACTCTAGCAAATCTAGCAAAGGAAGGCCGGGAAGAGGAAACATTTTTGGAAATATCGTCCGTCAAGTATTGTTCATCCGTGTCCATTTCCATATTGTCACTTCTTTGTCCCACGTCACTAAATACAAACTCTTGCGAGGGGGGAGGGTCTTTGTCCTCCGTCTCCTTCGTGCTGCAAGGGGCCGAAGCCTCCTGCATTTTGGCGAACACTTATTAGGATAAAATTGCTCACGCACTGACCAAATGTGATAAAATAAAAAAAGGGAATGGAAGAATATGTAATATTTATAAAGTATCTCAATACTTAAATGACGTTAAACCGGAAAAAATCAATTAATCCTGACCAAATCGCAAGCGCAACGCAAAAAACTTCAATTTCATCCCAACGTTGGATAAGTCGCGAAACCGTTGGCAATTAGAAATGAAGTGTGTATCCTTACATATAGGGCACGTTGCGTGAACCGTAGATAAACATGTGTATCTGGCCTTGAAGCGCGTATTCGAATGAGGCGAATCGTTAATTATTTGTTTCCTATCTATTTCTTCTAAGACCTGACATTTATGTAATAAGAAATCGATCATTCCCTTTAACGTGGGCATATCGGTATCGAGTAAGCTATTCTGCCATTCCTTCCTAGTTAATGTATCTAACTTGGTACATAAAATATATATAAGAAGATCGTCTCATGTATCCGTCGGCCGTCCTAATGATTTCAACGCTCTTATGTGCTTCGATATACCGTCCGCGATTTGTCTCAATGTTACGTGTTTTTCCTTGTTTATACTGGGAAGATCGAAGATAGATTTAATATGACTATGAACAATGTGAGGCTTGTTGTCGTAACGCTCCTTAAGCATACACCAGGCAATTTCATAATTATCGTCGGTTATCTCTAACGAATGTATTACCTCCGCGGCTTTCCCAATTAACGAAGATTTAAGATAGTGCAGGCGTTGTATATTAGTGATACCCGCGTTGTTATGCACCAGAGAATAAAATGTATCATGGAAAGATCTCCAATCATTATAATTTCCGGTAAAGGTGGGCAGTGTTATCTTCGGCAATCGAATGCTATTATTATTATTATTATTATTTGTAAAAGCCGGAGAAGCACTTCTCGATGACGTTGCTTGCACGGACATTCTTGCATTGTCGATAATTAAGTTAATCCTGCTACTCAAGGCGAAGTAATTATTGTAATTTCAAAGAACTCTCTGTCAGCGTATTCGGTTTCCGTTATAAATAACTCTAACTCCATTTGCACTTCGTTATATTTCGACCAATTTTCATTGAGTTTGTCTAGCCGAATTTTAGCTTGTATTACATTCTCGTTAGTGACGGTGAACGAATTCAAATAGGTATTACAACGCATACACGCGGCCTTTATGCTGGATCGCTTCTTCTTTAACGCTTGAATTCTCTCGTCGTCATTTATATTGTAAAAGATCGAGGAACTAATAAAGGATAACCAAATGAGAATTTTAAATCGCCAGTGTGTATTGAAAAAATCAGCGTAAGTGTCGTTTACTCGACCCAACTGGCCAAATTTATTTAATAAAGGATAACTAAGAAGGATGTATGCAATTTGAACTTGGAGACTCACCTTTGCCGAGCCCTCTCACCTTACGCCCAATCGCCTGATTCCTCGAACTGCGTCCGTCGTTGGGCCCTTAGCGCCTATGTGGGTGGAAAAGCTGCCAGCCTTGTTCCGCTGTGTCCTGCCGCTTATCCGAATGAAATTCAAAGTATGCGTCGATATCCGGCTTGAAGGACCAATGTAAAATGTGATGATGGTATCGCGGTTCAATGTTTTAAAAGAACTGAGTCTATTTCACGATAATCTATCTTATTGCGTTATGGACTGTATCTTACAATAGTTACGTTTAAGAATGAGACGCTAAGTGGCGGCTGGCGGCGGGAAGCAAACTCTTATATACCAAACCTATCGCTCTTAAACTCAGATGTTAGATTTAAACTATTAATACATTATAAATGTTGGTCTTGTCAGAAATAGACAAAGAACATAATAGAAGGAAATAAATAAAGGATATAAGTTTAAAATCGACACAACGACTAAAGTGTTTACAATAAGTAATAATGAGAGAAATAATAAGATTTACAATAAGATTTAACATTGTCAAATTTTTACACAATTTTGCTGCAAACTTGGTAAAAATTACACACACACACACACGTTGTTCTTCAAACCCTTTTATTGTCATTTTGTCACTAATCCGACGAACAGCTTGTGCGCGCGCTCAGTTCAGCGGGTATAGCTCGACGACTAATATTCGTAGCGGAACGAGGCAAACGGCAGTTTGTTGTTAAAACCTGCCGCTAAGTGTCCTCCGTAGTCGCAGTGCATTCTCTGTGCCGGTTGTTGCGCTATTTAAAAAGTTCGGTCTTTTTTTTAACATGTCTTGTATATACAAAAAGTCGATTTTTTCCATGTTGCTCGCTACGTAAAGGCACGCGCTTTATATTCTCCCATTTACGACAATGGTTTTTTTTTCATTGTGTACAAATTGGGCACATACATATTACATGGAAATATCTGATATAACGGATTTCTACAATTAAAACAGGACCAGCCATCTATCGCATCGATTAACTCAATCACATGCTTTCGAACAGCATACATGTGCCCAACATCTGCGTTTGACAAAGCGACCATACACGAAGCACATACGGCACTATCCGTGGAATAATAAAAGTATATAGCGCAAAATTTCGTATGTCCGTTCAGCGCAATGATTTATGAATGAGGCACTATCTTGTCGATAATTTCCATACGGTTCTCAATCTAATCACTGATGTAATCACTATCATCGGACAACATGTAATATTCACATCGGATGATTCATCTAATATTGCCTCAAAATTATTATTGTCTATTTCCATTTTTGCTCATTATCGTAAAAATCTTCTTCTGTAGGTACTGAACACTTGGCGCAAAAAATACGAAGTAACCGCTGTACTTTTTTTTCAACCAATATATCGACCCGTAGACTTTCAAAACACATATTGCGGTTTTGACTCGCTTCATTCTTTTTATATACTTTTATCTATCACCTTTTTCTCTCGTTCCAACTAGAGCATCGCATATCTTTTCTTCTTCTTCTGTTTTAGCGCATGGTATATCAAATTGGGTATCAGTATACACCGCAGAGAGGTGATATCTCCCCTAGACGTTGAGTCGCGTTGCTGCGGCGCGCTTATGCGATATACGATATTTGTTTATAAATTCTAGCAGCCGGACATCGGCACTCGCTTTTGTAATAACCGAATAACGTCCCGGCACGCGGCCCCTTGATAAACAACTCTTTCTAGAAAGAAAAAATGAAGAGGACCGCGACGATAAATCGTCCTCATCGCTCATCGACAACAATTTTTTGGTTAAGTATTTATCTCGAACATCGGTGCTCCCTTCTGTAGTGTGAGATAATATTTGTTTTAAAAATTCTATTAGCCGGATATCGGCGCTCACCTTTGTACAGTCGCGCTCATTAATGTCTGGACACCGAAAATTGGATGCGTTAGAAAACTCATCTCTCACAGTCTAACTGTCCCCTTTAGAAAGAGACGAAGAGTTAGTTTCCGAAACGCATCCAATTTTCAGTGTCCAGGCATTAAGCTGGATGCACAATACAAAGGTAGAGCAACAGAAACAGGGAATAACACAGGCAATAGATTTTCAACCTATCGGACATACTGTAGCATTGATACACGGCTTCCGATAGGTTGAAAATCTATTGCCTATGTTATTCCCTGTTCCTGTTGCCTGTCCCTTTGTATTGTGCATCCAGTTTTAATGAGCGCGACTGTACCTGCGTGACGTCAGCCCCCTCGCCCTCGAATTCCCTCAGGCCTGCTCCGCCCTTGGAGCCCAATGGCTTAGAACCCGCTTAGTATACCTGCTCCTGGGATTTGGACGTAATAATAAGTTTCACTCAAATCCAACAAAATTTAGTATTTTAGTCTGCCATATTAAATCTGCCATTTTAAGTTTTGGAATTTTTATTACAAATTCGTCATTAGCGATCTCAAAAACCTATATACAGGATGTCACTTAATTCGCAGTCACTATTTACACAGCGATATTTCTTATCAAAAACTGAGTCGAAAAGTTCTAAGCCATTGTTTTCTGTAATGCTTATTGTTAGTAAAATAGTAATTATCGAGTAAAGTCAATATAACCAGTACTGTCTTTAGCCGAGCGTACATCAGTGAGCCACGCGCCTGGTGGTCTGCGCTCACTTAATTATACCACCAGACGCGCGGCTCTGGTGGTATAATTAACTACTGACGTACGGCCAGCTAAAAGTTGACACTGAGTGGACTAACTTTACTCAATAATTACTATTTTACTAAGCATTATAGAAAAAAATGGCTCAGGACTTTTCGACTCAATTTTTGATGAAGAATATCGCTGTGTAAATGGGCGTGAAATAGGTGATCTGGTGATACCCTGTATACCAACTTATATGTGAATACAACAAAGCATTTTGGTCTGCCATATTGAATCCATCATTTTGAAATCAAGTAGCGATTTTTTTTATAGCCCTTATGTTGACTTTTAAATTGAGTCCAGAAAGAACTTGCTATCTTAATTTTTGTTGAAGATGTATTTTTTACTTTTACTCCATATTACGCATTTTTGACGAGATATGAAGAGGTGAAAGTCACAAGGGTGACTTTTTGTTTGTGACAAAAAGATTTTTTGTTAAGAATCCAATTCTCCTTCTTTAAAATGAGCCCAGAAAGAAGTTGTTATCTTTATTTATTTATTTATTTATTTTGAAAATATAAATTTTTGAAGTTACTGGGACATATATGTCCCACCAGACGCGAGAGGGTTAAGGCATGATTTATTTCATGTATTTAATCGATTTTACATTGCATTTATCATTTCGTGGAGAAAAATGCACAATCTCTTAATCCAGCCATTATTGACAATGCGATCCTATAATTATATCTCGGCTAAAAGCGGCTCCGATCTGTCTGATGTACGTACATTTAACGAGAGACATATCTAATAGTGTCTCTTGATTTAAAGTTTTTATTTCACAATTTTTGATAACACTATACCAGATTATTTACAAAAGCACTTTTTGTCAAAATATAAATGAAAATGTGATGCTATTTTCTAAGAAACAAAGATAATGATAATTTTGTAAAATAATTTGTTCAGTAAAATCAAATATTTTTATTATCGTTTCTGAAAGAAATATATGTCATTAAATTTTCTTGTTTATGATAACATTTAATAATTATGTCAGAGAAGTTAATTGAGAAAAATGAGTTTTATTCGATATTTTCCATTCCTGTTAATTTTTTATGTATTCTCCCTATAATTATACCACGAATAAGTACATTTCTATTGCTCGTACTATAAACATGTAATAATAGTAGCTTGTGATAGATGACGAGTTGCAGAAATAAGTTGATCCGCGCAGAGAAGTTGATCAGTGGACTAGGCGGAGAGAAAGATCGTTGGACCGCCGCTGCCGAGATACTACAAGTGTCATTCGAGACATTGCCCGGTGACATTTTAATATCTTGTGGAATGATTGCATATCTGGGACCTTTCACAGCCAATTTTCGCATCGAGAACTTAAAGAAGTGGCGCATGCACGTGGCACGTTTGGACATACCATGCTCACAACAATATAACTTCATCGAGGTGTTGGGCTCAGAAATCAAGATCAATTCATGGCACATGCTCGGTTTACCTCAAGATATCTTCTCGATCGAGAATGCTATAATAATGGATAATTCAAAAAGATGGAGCTTATTTGTTGATCCGCAAAGTCAGACAAATAAGTGGATTCGCAATATCGAAAAAGTGAACGGACTCGAGATTATAAAGTTGACAGACCACAATTATATGGATGTTATTGAACGGGCAATTGAATATGGTAATCTATTTTAACATAATATAATATTAGAATATTAGAAGGTTTTCTATATCCCTTTTATTATATAAACAACTAATTTGTACGTAAAATGCCGAAACAAGTTAATTTTATTTTTAAATGGTCTATTGACTGTGATAAAATATTTCCAATATTTAATTGTAAAATACAAATAATGCTTTGAACTTTATCGACTCCCATCTACTCCGTTTATCCATAGATATACTGGCCAGCTGTCAACTTCTTTGACGTCAAATTAACGTTAAATCGACGTTACCTTTTTGACTGGGTTTCTTCATAACACGTTTTTTCTCTTTTAATCTAATCTCAAAATTAAACTGTTATTATCTTTGCTTAAAACATCCTTTTTTATCTTTTTGTCTTTTTATTGTAGGGGAGACCGGGGCGAAGTCGTCACTATTTTTTCGGTGCCGGTTTTTAACAACAAAACAAATAATTTTAGTAAAATGTGGTATACCATTGTAAAGAGTGAACCCTTGGCTACAAAATTTATACGGACATTTTTGGTGTACGTCGCTTTGTTCAACTGATATATAGTGAAAACAACAAAGGTGCAAAAATTGAAATGTCAAAATTGCCGGGGCGGAGTCGTCACTCCATTCTCGGACTGAATTTTAAATAAAAATTCATAATTCCGAATATCATGAAAAATGATAGGATACATTTTATTAATTATTTTTTAATAGAAAAATGGAAACATTAATTAAAAATTGGCACGATGGCGGAAAATAATTACAAGAAAAGCGCACACACTTATTTATATGCCCTACGCTCCACAGTGGGCCAGAATACCTCTAAATATGGCCAAAAGTCAATCTTTGCATTGATCTAAAATAAAGTTATTGTCGTATTTAAAACTGTTGAAAGTAGATATAACCAAAATATTTTATTGATTGGATCATTTTTGTACCAGTTGTAATATAATAAAGTGAAAAAATATATTAAAACTTTTTTCGCCTTTTTTCTTTTATTATTTATGTGTTAAAAAATTATGAATTATTTTATGGGTTTGTAGTCTACTAATATGATAAGAAAAGGTCAAAAATGAAAAATAAATAATATAAAATTGAAGAAAGTCACAATAAATTATAATATTTTACATTTTCATTGTATTATTAATCACAACAACTAACTTGCGATTGACCGTTCCCAAAGATTCCACTTTCTAGAAGGAAAATTCCAAATTGTATAAGTTATGTATCATGAGACACGGTAGTGTCTCGCGCCAAGTATACGCGGAGCGAGACCGACCGTGACTCTTTTACGCGACGCGACGGGGTACTCGAGATGTTGAGATCTCGATAACGAGTGAACGGATCAAGTTCTAAATAGGCTTGATCGATAGCTTGGGGTCGATTTGGGGGGAGGGCGGTATCTCTTATAATATTTTCCGCTACGTGCCCTACGAGCGGAGATATTGCGACGCAAAGTCCAAATGTGAAAATTTTTTATTAAGATACGTCTACGTCGACGCTCTCAATTCAATATATAACATATATATATAAGGGGGAAATGTAACTTTAACTTTTCCGACACTGGCGGTGATAGTATCGCCAGTTTCGATATTGCATCACTTTTTCGACACTGGCGGTGCTAGTATCGCCAGTTTCGATATGTATCGATATGTACATATGTATACGTGTGTGTACTGCGCGCAGTGCAGACTGTGCAGACAGTGCGTTCAGCACTTCAGCAGCGCGCTGTCACGGTCAGTTAACCTAACCTAACACGGTAGTGTTTCGCGTCAAGTACGCGCGGAGCGATACCGACCGTGACTCTTTACGCGACGCGACGATTAATATTTTTTCTGATTCAAGGTAATTGTTTTATTTATTTACATGTAATTATCCTATTATTATACGACGCGAAGCGAGACCGCACCGTGACTCTTTTACGCGACTAAGTGCATGTGACAGGAATTATAGTAGTTTACGTTTACGTGAGTATTACTTCTGTAGTAACTTATACGATATCATCGTAGTTACTATAAAATCTCCCGTTTATGCGGAGGAATTATCGTATTGTTCGTAAGTTACTACAGAATTAAGTAACGCTCGCGTAAACGTAGTATAGGTTAGATTACCGGTTTCTTACAAAATTTTATATAAAACGCGAGATTCACTTATGTATGCAAGTTTAACGCCTATTGAGTTAATATGAAATAATTTTCCTAAATGTAAAAATAACACGATGTTATATATGTGGTTTGGCGTGAATATATATCGCGACAATAGCCGAGGTGATCGAAGAAGTATAATGTCCGATTCAACGGCCCCTGTCCCTGGTTGAGAGTGTTAATAATGACATTAATATCTCTCACACTGTTAAGCCAAATTGGCTTTTCGTTCAGCTTCCGACTCATTCATCATTTTTCCTTTTGCAAAATTTGGAAGACAGCATGATGTATTGGTTGGTATAACAATGAATTGCTGCCAGTTCCAGATGTATTGAACAGTAAGTGATATAATCTTAACATGTTGAATAAAAAAGAAATCAGGATATTCTGATTATACAATATATTTTTACTTTGTAGAGGATGATTACGTGGCTGTATATTGGAGCGACAAATGGATTAAAGGATGCATTGAACGTCCAGATCCATCGGGAGAGAGAAGCATAGTACGATTACTCGATCACGGTGGTTACTGGCAGTTACCCTTCCAAGCCATCGAAATCTTTTTAGCAAATATTCAGCCAAAGAACGGTAACTATATATTGACGTTATGTATACTATTCTTCCAGATTATACATCTCTACTCAAAATTATTTATCTTTGGATATGTAATTATACTTTGATGTTATTCCTTTGCAGGTAAATGGTCGACAGAAGCTTACAATGTGGTACAAAATTGTTTTTCAAAGGGAGTTGCTGCTCAAGCTCAGATTGAAGGTCGCATTCAAACTAATATTTATGCAAATATTTATTTTATGATACAAAATTATGGGGTAAGTAGTTATTATTATCCAATCTTCGAGAATCTCTTTGTAGATGCGCAAATTAATTGAAATTAATTGATTTTTTTTAAAGCTAATTTTCCTTACTGAAGAACTAGTAATGAACGGACATGCTGAACAAGTAGCATGGGACCAGATGAAGCCAGAAACACTTGAATCCATTTGTACATAAGAGTTGTCAAGAAACTCTACAATTTTCACGCATAATCCGCGATTCTTAGTCAGTATGGACTAGAGTTTAATACAATCGCCATTGATGATCCCCTTTAATCGCGTCAAAATTGATTATTTCGCTTTTTGACTTTTCTTTACTCATGTTGTAAAATAGTTTTCCGATTGTGTAGAATATTTATATTTAGAAAGAAAGAAAGAAATTTATAAAGATTGCTATATTGATCGTAGAGTAGAGAAAACAATAACTTAACATTTTACAAAGTAGTGTCACATTTAAACTAGAACATTGTATCGATTAACTCAGACGAATTAGGAAATTCGTTTCTACGTGACTCATATCTATTTCTGATTGGGGACGATTCGAGAACTCATTGAAATAATTTAATTTCTTTTCACGTTTAAATTTAGGTCACCGTAGATTAAACTTGTTACCTTAGAAGTTATTGTTAAATGGCGCATTTTATTTAACGTCCCGTGTTATCTTTTCAAATTATTTAAAGATTGCTAATTCATTTAAAGATTCGTCTTTTGAACATTATTTTTCAGTAACTTGTATTCCGCACTTCACTGTCGTGGCATAAAATTATTTTATGTTTCAAAAGATGGAGACTAAGCTTTCGGATTAATCCAGATGTACGCATATATACTGTATATATTTGATTAATTGTTTACTTAGATATCGATGATTCTTGCGCGATATGCTAACACATTTTTTTCTATGCAAGATTTCAATGCAGTAGAAACTAGTTAACTGAGAAAAAGAGTCTATAAATGATTCGTAACTCGTGCAATTGCGCTCAACTGGAAACGTTTAGCAGTTATGAAATGTTAATATTTAATATTGTTGTTAAACATAATATAGAAATATTTTTCTAGGAAATGTATACAAGTAAGGTTACAATCATTAAATCGCTCACAGTGCTCACATACATAACTTTGTCGCGCGCTGCAATTAACTCAATTTATTATAATTTATTATAATTTTTTAACAAAGCGAAAATATAGCGATAATATGGCGCAATAAACATCGTTACGTAATATAGCTTCAAGTACATTTAGTAGCTTTTGTATATTCGTCAGTTTAATCCTTGAAGTTATTAAGACTTGCATCAATTTTTACCGCAAGTCCTCTTACATCTTTTATACGCCTTCTGTAAAATATAGAATATTCAGTACAGTAAAAAGAACAGTGTTGTGCTAAGATTTAAGCCATTGTTTTATATTATTGTAATACAGGAATAAAGATGTTTTTAAATAGCCTAATCTCCTTTACATGTGCATGTGTTTAGTAAAGAAAATTTATTTTTATATATACAGATCCTTGTTGTTGAACACTACTATACTCGTCCAAGACGTTATTCGCGACATTTACAAGCTCTCTGTCTTTCTCTTCAATCGCTCTAAAAAAAAATGTGTCGTCTTGAAGTGATTGATCTCCCTAAAGTTTTAAAAGTTACGCTTTGCGAAGACATAAGATATACGTTAGCTGGAAAATCGATTCACAGCGGGATTAGAAAAAGACGGAACGTTATGCGGTCGGTTCTTCAACAGTATAACGGGTGAACGTTTCGCGACTAGGTTAATCCATGTACGTATACAGGGTGTCCTATTTTAATCAATCACCCCCAAAAACTTTTTTATTTGTGATTCTAGAAAGAAATGCTTCAGACGACAGTTGTTTGGTTTGAAGGGGGAAACCTGATTCTTACGTGAGTTATGTCGTAGATATCATCGTTTTCAAGAAATTTTAAAGGCGACTAATTTCTTAAATAGAACTTGATTTTTTCCTTGAGATAAAAGTTGTAAATCTCGAGACGTTTTCAAAACACTATAATAAAGCTCTCTTTTGTTATTAGAATTTCCTGAGGTATTTTAAATTTTGTCGTATTTTAAAATAATATTTTTAATATAAAATATGAAATATCTCGTAAAGTATTCATGTTTCGATGACTTTAGTTTCATCCTTTTATACGTAAAATAATGAAAGAATTCGAATAATATTAATTTTTACATTTGCAATTTTTCAAAATTGAATGCGTCTACAAAATGCAATCAAATTTTTTAAAATAATTGTTTCTGTTTTTTTTACACAACAATCAGTTTCTTTTATTATTTTACGTATAAAAGTATCAACGTAAAATCATCAAAAAGTGAATTTAATACTTTACGAGATATTTCATATTTTATATTAAAAATATGACAAATTTAAAATATCTCAGGAAATCCTTAACAAAAGAAAGCATTATTATAGGGTTGTGAGAACGTTTCGACGAGATCTACAACTTTTACTTCAAGAAAAAAATCAAGTTTTATTTAAGAAATAAGTCTTCTTTAAAATTTCTTGAAAATGATGACATGTATAACACGACTTACATTGAAATCATATGTCCTCCTTCAAACCAAACAACTTTCGTCTAAAGCATTTTTTCCAGAATCACAAATAAAAAAGTTTTCGGTGGTGATTGATTAAAATGAGACATTCTATATGTATTATCTGTGTGTATATATTGTTACGCGCGCACTGCCGAACGCGTACGCGTGCTCCCGGGATCGCAGAAATAACCACCCTTGTTATTACAAAAGAACTCGGGTTTATTCAAGCTCAGAACGGAATACAATAAAGAGATCTGGGAAAACCGGTCCGAACGAAACGAGTCACCAGATCGATCTAACAGGCGGTAATTAAATCAATAATTCTATGCGTCCCCGTTGTCAAGGGACGCGCTTCGGCTTGAAACTTCTGCGGAGCGGAGCCAATTTCAGCCCAGAAGATGGCACGGGCGCAACACTGCCCCCCTCTCTTCAGATTGTCGTCCCGACAATCCGGAGGGGCAGTTTCCTGACTGGGCGAACTTTTCCGTACGAATCCAGGGTACCGGGACGGCCTCCTGCCCTACCCTGGGCTGCTGCCACAGGATACCGGGCACCGTCCTCTCCTCGGTCCCAACCGTACTCTGGAAGTCCAGGACCATGTCCTCTTCCTCATGGAGCGAGTCCCCAATCGACATCTTCCGGAAGGAAATACTCTCTCTCCCGTGCCGACTCCAGGGCGACCCCTCATCAGTTCCCTCGCAGAAGATCTCGCCTCCCAACATAGGCCTCTTCTTTTCAGCTCCCGAAGTCGTCGGAGATGTCGCTGCTCTTCTTCTAAATCTTCGGACAAGGGGGGGGGAAGCTTACCGTGGACCCAACGTCTCGAAAGACTCCCCAAGTCCCTGCCTCGGCATTTGCCCTTTGTCTCACGGAAAAACCACGGATCAAACAACCGTGAGAGAGGCAGTCTTCTAGCTTCGTAACTCGCCGGTATTAGGTTCGGCAACAAACCAGCTCCCAAGATGTCCAACTCGGCGAGGAGTTACGGCCGCTTCAGCTTCCGTAAATTTCTAAGAACAAAATAACACGCGCAGTAAACAATGCAACACAACAATCTTAATTTCTACCGTAATTAACCTTCCCCACAATATTATCACACCCAACCTAGTCCATAACATCCCTATCAAACTCTAATGTCTTTCGGAAAAGGAAGCCAATCTATCCGCATGCACAATTTTCTTCTTATGTCTCACAGACCTTTGAATACAATAGACCACATCATTCAACTTTTTAACTATTAAGAAAGGTCCTTCCCAATTGCTCTGCAATTTAGGGGCTCTACCTTTCATCCTTCGAGGATTATAAAACCAAACTTTTTCCCCTTCTTGAAAAAGAGTTTGCCTGGCCTTCCGATCATACCAAGACTTTGCTCGTGAAGATTTTACATCCATACGTTCCCTAACGTTGGAATGGATCCTGTCCAATTTCTCCTTCAAATTCCCAATAAAACCTCCAACCGACTGAGATCCTCCCCTTGGAGGACTTCCTAAAAGCAGATCTAACGGCAACCTAAGATCTCGGGCAAAATACAGCTCGGCGGGAGTTACTTCAGTAGTCTCGTGTTTAGAAGATCTATAAGCCAATAAAAACATAGGGACCAAGCGATCCCAATCTTTCTGATTTTCAGAAATATACTTTGCCAAATAATTAACAATAGTCTGATATTGCCACTCGACTTGTCCATCCGATTGCGGATGCAGAGCAGTTGTTCTCGTTTTCCGAATTCCAAGCAGTGATGTGATACCGGCCCGGTTTTTGGCGCATGCGCCCCCCTCCACTACGCACACAGAGTGACGCTCGGTCTATCGGTGTGTCGGCAGCGCTCGGCAGTGCCGAGCGAGAGGGAGAATATTACTCCCTCCTTGTCGCTCTCACTTAGCTCGCGCGCTCGACTGTCTACAATGCGACCGTTGGGCGCAAAAGTCTCGGGTCTTGGCGCGAAAGTGACGGGTTCGTCGAAGGAGGTTAGAGACCAACAATACCTACACAAGGTAAGTTAATAAGTATAACACTTATTTATATATTTGTGCAAGCTGCATGATGGATTCTGTTAGTCAAGGAGCTATTAAGAAACGTAGAAGTAGAGAATTTCAAAATGCCTGGCTAGATGAAGATATCTTTAAAGGATGGTTAGCTCCTCATCCTGCAGAAAATAAAGCATTTTGTATTGCATGCAATAAAACTATCAGATGTTGCAGAACAAATTTAGTTGAACATTCACAAACGGTCAGACATATCGATAACATAAAATCTTGTAATTATAAGACTGCTGATAATATTGATACCGAAAATAGTTTGTCACATAAAGATAACGTTAAACGCACAGAAATTAAATTATCAACTTTTTTTGCCGAGCATAATATAGCCTTTCAACTCGCGGATCATTTATCACCTTTGATAAAAGATACTTGTAAAGATCCCAAAGTTGTGCAAGATTTTTCACTAGGTCGAAATAAGTGCGCAAGTATTGTTAAAAATGTCACTGCAAAACGGGAAATTGAGACAATAGTAAAATATTTAAAAACTTGTAAATTTTCTATTCTAATAGATGAGAGTACGGATATCTCAGATACTAAATTAATGTGCCTTCTTGTTAGATATGTATCACCTTCGAATAAAAAATTACAACTCAATTATTAGAATTATTATCTTTAGATGCAAGAGATTGTTCCGCGAATAAAATTTTTGAAATATTTAAAAAATGCTTAGAAGAAAAACATATTCCTATAAAAAATATTGTTGGAATGGCATCCGATAATGCGTCAGTTATGATTGGACGTAAAAATTCTTTTATGAGTCGTCTTAAAGTAGAAGTTCCAAATTTAGTAACACTGAATTGTATTTGCCATTCATCCGCGATTGTAGCCAGTAAAGCTTGCAAAAAGTTACCTTCTTCTTGCGAAGATTTGATTAGAGGAGTTGCCACTTACATTTCGGGCAGTGCGAAGAGATGTGCAATATTGGGTGAATTCCAAGATTTTTTTGAAATTGAACGAAAAAAAATATTAAAATTGTCAGAAACTAGATGGCTTTGTTTACAAAAGTGCGTTGTTAGACTCTTAGAAAATTGGGAAGTCTTGAAAAATTATTTTTTGTTAGCAACAGTAGAAGATAAATTAAAATCCGCGGAAAATATATTACAATATTTAAATGATAATTCCATTAAAGCATATTTGTTGTTTCTCAAATACGCATTAAATTATTTTAATAATTTTAACGCACTATTTCAATCGCGTAACATTTTAATCCATAAATTATACGAAAGCAGTCAACAAGTAATTCGTCAATTAGCCGACAATTTTTTAAAGTACGATAATGTCGAAAATATTTCAATTTCAGAGTTAGATAATAATGTACAACATATAGATAACATACGTATAGGACCGGAATGTGACAGTTTTTTTAGAAACATTATCTTTGGAATGCGCGCAAGAAATTAAATTGAAATGTTTGGACTTCTATGTTACGGCAGTTCGAGAAATGCTAAAGCGTCTACCTTATAACGATGAATTTTTTAAACAGTTAAGTTTTCTAGATCCTAAAATTGCTCTTTATAAAGAAGGTAGAAATAAAATTAAATATCTAACTCATATTGCTAAGCAAGTAGAACATGTTAACATATCAGATTTAGCTTTCGAGTGGGACATATTACCATCAAGTTTTGACGAACAACAAAAAATACAGTTAGCTTCTTTACAAATAGATGAAATGTGGAATAATATATTACAATGTAAAAATTTTGACGGGAAAAAGTTGTTTCCAAATTTAGAATTATTAATTGAAGTAGTCCTTTGTTATCCTCATTCCAATGCCGAGGCTGAAAGAATATTTTCTATCGTTACAGATGTAAAAAGTAAGAAAAGAAATCGATTGTGTAATAATACTCTTTCTTCAATTTGTGTAATTCGATCAAGTTTTCAAGCTAATAACTTTAATTGTATTAACTTTCAACCTGACGCGAGGCATTTTGAACTGCATAATGCGCAAAATTTATATAACAATCAATGCACATCTGATAATGCTTAATATTTTTTGTATTATTTTGCATAATACTTTTGAATTTTTACATCTAGCCCATCTAGCCTATATTTTCTTTCTGCATGCTGCACATTATTATTAATTTTTATTTTATTTTTCAGCGTTTAATTACTATATACATATTAAATGTTTATTTTGTTTTTCAGAGTTTATTTTTCATATATTATCTATATATTTTTAATAAAATATGTGATAAAAATGTGATATAAAATAGTAATAAGTATGTGATTAAAAGCCAAAGATGCAATATTGTGTTTTGTAAATTATTCTTTATTTCTGTTATTAAACATGTTTTAAAAATTTATTGTAACATGTTGATTACAAATAATTTTTATTTTATTACTAAATGTGCTATTTCTCTGTATTAATTTGCAAATTTTTCTACTTATATTAATTTATGACAATATTTATAAAATATGTTTATTTTGTACTTTAAAAATGTATTTTTTTTTTAATGAAAACTGGTAAGGTTTTTGGCAGTTTTCCTTACCCTTGCAACGAATGTTGGTTTTCTTTAATAATTCTGCCAAATAAAATATCCTATTTTGAGTCATTATTTGTTTTCTTTAAATTATTTCAGCTCCCTTTCCCTTCCTTCAGCGTATCTTTAAGTCTATTATTATTCAATATACATTATAATTTATAATAAAATATAAGTTGCAAATATATTAAACTTTTTGCTTTCGTGAAAAAAATTTGTTTTCAGGTATCTTTGGCAAAGTGTTTAGAATGTTCTAATCTAAAACGTCGAAAAATCACTTATGTACAAAATGTTCGTGTGTATGTATGTGTGTGTGTGTGTGTGTGTGTGTGTGTGTGTGACGCTTTTGTTGTCCGTTTAGGCTCTAACTTTCGTAATTTTTTAGATATCGGGATGCATTTTTTTTAATCGATAGAGTATCATGTAAGGAAGGTTGGGATTGAATTTGGCGATGATTGGTAAAACTTTTCTTTTCTAATAAAATTTAGAATTTTTGTTGAAATGTTTGTGGTTGCTCTAACTTCCGCAAATTTTAAGATATTGGGCTGTTTCTAATTTTATTATATTCTTCAGTCTTTTCTACCTCTATTTTATATACAATTTAAGATTTATATCAATTAGAAACAAAGCCATGCGATCCAAGCCTAGGTTTTTTTGGCAGCCTTATATTAGTTTGTGTATACATATATACTATATACTATATATATATACACATAAATTTTCCAAACTACTGCGCGCCGATTAAATTTTTGGACTTAAAACACAGTAATTGTTAGAATTAAAAACCCTTCCCTCCCCGGAATTAAATCGACTCGATTTAATTAATCGGCGCGCAGTAGTTTGGAAAATTTATATGTGTATATATATAGTCTATATGTATTCACAAACTAATATAAGGCTGCCAAAAAGACCTAGGCTTGGATCGCATGGCTTTATTTCTAATTGATATTATCGTTAAGATCCTATTTTTCTTATTATAATTTAAGATTTAGTTGATTAGATTCAGTTTTATACGCGATCAAAAAGGTCCATATGCAAAAGTCCATATATGGACCATGTATCCTGAACTCCCAAAGTTAATATCGATTTAACATTGCGTCAATTGTTAAATTCCACTTGTGCTACTAAGCTGACCTTTTTTCAATTCATAAAAAGGTTAAATTTAAAATGAAAAAGAAATTGTGCTAATTAGAAATTTGCACTTTGCTTCTTCAACAAATTGAAGTGTGCGATTTGGAAATTTGCACATAGCAAAGTCACAATTTTGAAGTGAGAGAATAGGAAATTAGCAAATTGAATTCAATGTATTGTTACGCGTTTAAAGCTTCTTTCTGAGGAACCTTGTATTTTATTAGATGCATAATTTTTAGTTTGGCTTCCTCATAGAGGAACCTTTTTGCGCGTAACAATACGTTGTGGATTCAATTTGCTAATTTCCTACTCTCTCACTTCAAAATTGTGACTTTGCTATGTGCAAATTTCCAAATCGCACACCTCAATTTGTTGAGGAAGCAAAGTGCAAATTTCTAATTTGCACAATTTCTTTTTTAAAGTTTTTCATAAAGTTTACAGGCTGCATCTTCTTCTTGCTGTCTTCCTGTAAGTCTATCTGCCCCTGTCCTTCCTTAACTTTTTTTAATTATATTTTTTCGTTTATATTAATTTTATTCCGGAATAAACCAAATTTGACGAATTTTTTGCAATTATTTCTAATCAACCAAATCTTAAGGAATTATATATGAAATAGGGGTAAAAAAGACTGAAGAATATAATAAAATTAGAAATACCCCCCGCGAATGCGCTGTTAGTTCGTTCCGGCCATCCATGTGAAGACACTGCGCTCTGCAAGATTTTCTGCTTATTCACTGTAATTTTGCTGGTAGTTTCGATAAGAGGTGAGTAATATAATATTTACATTACATAATTAAATTTGACGCATTTGATAGGCTAAAACACTATAAAATTAGATTGCAAAATGATTTTAGAAACACACGTTTCTTTTCTATATATTTTAAGGTTGTAAAGTGAAATGATTGAGTTTGATAATTTCGCGCCCAAAGTTGAAATTTTGAAACTGATTGAATTTTGGAGACTGATAAAATTTTAAAGTTGTTTTTGTAATTCATAGACAATAGGTATAACGATAACTGTGTGTTAAGAGTTACCAAGACTGTTTAGTTTACAATGTAAGGTGCTTGCAGAAAAAATCGTTGCTTAAGTTTTGATTTGAATTTATAATGATCGTTATTTGTTAACACATTCACTTATTTTTATATGTGGGTACTTACTAGAGTCTAGTAATTGCATTTGTCGGTAACTGTTACTTTTAAGTTAATTAATATCTTGCAAATATTTAATTTTATATATACGTATGGGGTATTTTTGTTAACAAATATATTTATATAAAAACTATATTTTATATATTTATTTATGTCGAATAACCTGATATATACGTATATATAAAATTAAATATTTGCAAGATATTAATTAACTTAAAAGTAACAGTTACCGACAAATGCAATTACTAGACTCTAGTAAGTACCCACATATAAAAATAAGTGAATGTGTTAACAAATAACGATCATTATAAATTCAAATCAAAACTTAAGCAACGATTTTTTCTGCAAGCACCTTACATTGTAAACTAAACAGTCTTGGTAACTCTTAACACACAGTTATCGTTATACCTATTGTCTATGAATTACAAAAACAACTTTAAAATTTTATCAGTCTCCAAAATTCAATCAGTTTCAAAATTTCAACTTTGGGCGCGAAATTATCAAACTCAATCATTTCACTTTACAACCTTAAAATATATAGAAAAGAAACGTGTGTTTCTAAAATCATTTTGCAATCTAATTTTATAGTGTTTTAGCCTATCAAATGCGTCAAATTTAATTATGTAATGTAAATATTATATTACTCACCTCTTATCGAAACTACCAGCAAAATTACAGTGAATAAGCAGAAAATCTTGCAGAGCGCAGTGTCTTCACATGGATGGCCGGAACGAACTAACAGCGCATTCGCGGGGGGTATTTCTAATTTTATTATATTCTTCAGTCTTTTTTACCCCTATTTCATATATAATTCCTTAAGATTTGGTTGATTAGAAATAATTGCAAAAAATTCGTCAAATTTGGTTTATTCCGGAATAAAATTAATATAAACGAAAAAATATAATTAAAAAAAGTTAAGGAAGGACAGGGGCAGATAGACTTACAGGAAGACAGCAAGAAGAAGATGCAGCCTGTAAACTTTATGAAAACTTTAAAAAAGAAATTGTGCAAATTAGAAATTTGCACTTTGCTTCCTCAACAAATTGAGGTGTGCGATTTGGAAATTTGCACATAGCAAAGTCACAATTTTGAAGTGAGAGAGTAGGAAATTAGCAAATTGAATCCACAACGTATTGTTACGCGCAAAAAGGTTCCTCTATGAGGAAGCCAAACTAAAATTATGCATCTAATAAAATACAAGGTTCCTCAGAAAGAAGCTTTAAACGCGTAACAATACATTGAATTCAATTTGCTAATTTCCTATTCTCTCACTTCAAAATTGTGACTTTGCTATGTGCAAATTTCCAAATCGCACACTTCAACTTGTTGAAGAAGCAAAGTGCAAATTTCTAATTAGCACAATTTCTTTTTCATTTTAAATTTAACCTTTTTATGAATTGAAAAAAGGTCAGCTTAGTAGCACAAGTGGAATTTAACAATTGACGCAATGTTAAATCGATATTAACTTTGGGAGTTCAGGATACATGGTCCATATATGGACTTTTGCATATGGACCTTTTTGATCGCGTATAAAACTGAATCTAATCAACTAAATCTTAAATTATAATAAGAAAAATAGGATCTTAACGATAATATCAATTAGAAATAAAGCTATGCGATCCAAGCCTAGGTCTTTTTGGCAGCCTTATATTAGTTTGTGAATACATATAGACTATATATATACACATATAAATTTTCCAAACTACTGCGCGCCGATTAATTAAATCGAGTCGATTTAATTCCGGGGAGGGAAGGGTTTTTAATTCTAACAATTACTGTGTTTTAAGTCCAAAAATTTAATCGGCGCGCAGTAGTTTGGAAAATTTATGTGTATATATATATAGTATATAGTATATATGTATACACAAACTAATATAAGGCTGCCAAAAAACCTAGGCTTGGATCGCATGGCTTTGTTTCTAATTGATATAAATCTTAAATTGTATATAAAATAGAGGTAGAAAAGACTGAAGAATATAATAAAATTAGAAACAGCCCAATATCTTAAAATTTGCGGAAGTTAGAGCAACCACAAACATTTCAACAAAAATTCTAAATTTTATTAGAAAAGAAAAGTTTTACCAATCATCGCCAAATTCAATCCCAACCTTCCTTACATGATACTCTATCGATTAAAAAAATGCATCCCGATATCTAAAAATTACGAAAGTTAGAGCCTAAACGGACAACAAAAGCGTCACACACACACACACACACACACACACACACACATACATACACACGAACATTTTGTACATAAGTGATTTTTCGACGTTTTAGATTAGAACATTCTAAACACTTTGCCAAAGATACCTGAAAACAAATTTTTTTTCACGAAAGCAAAAAGTTTAATATATTTGCAACTTATATTTTATTATAAATTATAATGTATATTGAATAATAATAGACTTAAAGATACGCTGAAGGAAGGGAAAGGGAGCTGAAATAATTTAAAGAAAACAAATAATGACTCAAAATAGGATATTTTATTTGGCAGAATTATTAAAGAAACCAACATTCGTTGCAAGGGTAAGGAAAACTGCCAAAAACCTTACCAGTTTTCATTAAAAAAAAATACATTTTTAAAGTACAAAATAAACATATTTTATAAATATTGTCATAAATTAATATAAGTAGAAAAATTTGCAAATTAATACAGAGAAATAGCACATTTAGTAATAAAATAAAAATTATTTGTAATCAACATGTTACAATAAATTTTTAAAACATGTTTAATAACAGAAATAAAGAATAATTACAAAACACAATATTGCATCTTTGGCTTTTATCACATACTTATTACTATTTTATATCACATTTTTATCACATATTTTATTAAAAATATATAGATAATATATGAAAATAAACTCTGAAAAACAAAATAAACATTTAATATGTATATAGTAATTAAACGCTGAAAAATAAAATAAAAATTAATAATAATGTGCAGCATGCAGAAAGAAAATATAGGCTAGATGGGCTAGATGTAAAAATTCAAAGTATTATGCAAAATAATACAAAAAATATTAAGCATTATCAGATGTGCATTGATTGTTATATAAATTTTGCGCATTATGCAGTTCAAAATGCCTCGCGTCAGGTTGAAAGTTAATACAATTAAAGTTATTAGCTTGAAAACTTGATCGAATTACACAAATTGAAGAAAGAGTATTATTACACAATCGATTTCTTTTCTTACTTTTTACATCTGTAACGATAGAAAATATTCTTTCAGCCTCGGCATTGGAATGAGGATAACAAAGGACTACTTCAATTAATAATTCTAAATTTGGAAACAACTTTTTCCCGTCAAATTTTTACATTGTAATATATTATTCCACATTTCATCTATTTGTAAAGAAGCTAACTGTATTTTTTGTTGTTCGTCAAAACTTGATGGTAATATGTCCCACTCGAAAGCTAAATCTGATATGTTAACATGTTCTACTTGCTTAGCAATATGAGTTAGATATTTAATTTTATTTCTACCTTCTTTATAAAGAGCAATTTTAGGATCTAGAAAACTTAACTGTTTAAAAAATTCATCGTTATAAGGTAGACGCTTTAGCATTTCTCGAACTGCCGTAACATAGAAGTCCAAACATTTCAATTTAATTTCTTGCGCGCATTCCAAGATAATGTTTCTAAAAACTGTCACATTCCGGTCCTATACGTATGTTATCTATATGTTGTACATTATTATCTAACTCTGAAATTGAAATATTTTCGACATTATCGTACTTTAAAAATTGTCGGCTAATTGACGAATTACTTGTTGACTGCTTTCGTATAATTTATGGATTAAAATGTTACGCGATTGAAATAGTGCGTTAAAATTATTAAAATAATTTAATGCGTATTTGAGAAACAACAAATATGCTTTAATGGAATTATCATTTAAATATTGTAATATATTTTCCGCGGATTTTAATTTATCTTCTACTGTTGCTAACAAAAATAATTTTTCAAGACTTCCCAATTTTCTAAGAGTCTAACAACGCACTTTTGTAAACAAAGCCATCTAGTTTCTGACAATTTTAATATTTTTTTTCGTTCAATTTCAAAAAATCTTGGAATTCACCCAATATTGCACATCTCTTCGCACTGCCCGAAATGTAAGTGGCAACTCCTCTAATCAAATCTTCGCAAGAAGAAGGTAACTTTTTGCAAGCTTTACTGGCTACAATCGCGGATGAATGGCAAATACAATTCAGTGTTACTAAATTTGGAACTTCTACTTTAAGACGACTCATAAAAGAATTTTTACGTCCAATCATAACTGACGCATTATCGGATGCCATTCCAACAATATTTTTTATAGGAATATGTTTTTCTTCTAAGCATTTTTTAAATATTTCAAAAATTTTATTCGCGGAACAATCTCTTGCATCTAAAGATAATAATTCTAATAATTAAGTTGTAATTTTTTTATTCGAAGGTGATACATATCTAACAAGAAGGCACATTAATTTAGTATCTGAGATATCCGTACTCTCATCTATTAGAATAGAAAATTTACAAGTTTTAAATATTTTACTATTGTCTCAATTTCCCGTTTTGCAGTGACATTTTTAACAATACTTGCGCACTTATTTCGACCTAGTGAAAATCTTGCACAACTTTGGGATCTTTACAAGTATCTTTTATCAAAGGTGATAAATGATCCGCGAGTTGAAAGGCTATATTATGCTCGGCAAAAAAAGTTGATAATTTAATTTCTGTGCGTTTAACGTTATCTTTATGTGACAAACTATTTTCGGTATCAATATTATCAGCAGTCCTTATAATTACAAGATTTTATGTTATCGATATGTCTGACCGTTTGTGAATGTTCAACTAAATTTGTTCTGCAACATCTGATAGTTTTATTGCATGCAATACAAAATGCTTTATTTTCTGCAGGATGAGGAGCTAACCATCCTTTAAAGATATCTTCATCTAGCCAGGCATTTTGAAATTCTCTACTTCTACGTTTCTTAATAGCTCCTTGACTAACAGAATCCATCATGCAGCTTGCACAAATATATAAATAAGTGTTATACTTATTAACTTACCTTGTGTAGGTATTGTTGGTCTCTAACCTCCTTCGACGAACCCGTCACTTTCGCGCCAAGACCCGAGACTTTTGCGCCCAACGGTCGCATTGTAGACAGTCGAGCGCGCGAGCTAAGTGAGAGCGACAAGGAGGGAGTAATATTCTCCCTCTCGCTCGGCACTGCCGAGCGCTGCCGACACACCGATAGACCGAGCGTCACTCTGTGTGCGTAGTGGAGGGGGGCGCATGCGCCAAAAACCGGGCCGGTATCACATCACTGGTGCAAGGGGGGCCTTCGCCCCCCCTCCCGCACCCACCTCCGCCGGTAGGCAGCGTGGACCTTGCTTTACAATTTAAAGTACATGCTAAGGCTGCGGTCCGATTCACGCTCACAGCGCTGAAAGCATCGCTCGTTACAACGCTGTGAGCGTGAATCGGACGGTAGCCTTAGCATGTACTTTCAGTTGTAAAGCGAGGTCCACGCTGCCTACCGGCGGAGGAGGGTGCGGGAGGGGGGGCCTTTCCTTGCACCCTCCCCCGTGTGTGTGTGTGTGTGTGTTTTCCGGCATGTCGGAAAATAGGTATAAAAATAGGAAAAAAAATTGGTAAAAAAATAGGTAGGGTACCTACATATTTTTCGGGCCTCCCCGATTGATTATAATTATCACTGTCGGAGTCACAACAAAGGTTCTTACCAAGAGAGCCGCAAGAAAATATCAAAATTTGGAAAATTGTCTATAAATTAGAATGAAAATTTTGAATTTTTGACGCCAATTTCTCCGTTCCTATTTGTTTCCGTACAAAATTCTTTATAGTATGAACGACGAACGTGTCCTCTAATAGTCAACAATTGCTGCAAGTTTCATCAAATTCGGAGGTAGGGGCTATTCGGAAGTTGAGCCGCGTGGGATACCGTACGCATTATCGACCGCGTAATCGCTAGTGTCAAATCTATTAATGTCGCGCTTCATGGTATCATACATGTCGTCGCACTCGATGTAATAAATAAGACTGTCCGTATCGGTGTACGTAACTTTACACTTGTCGCGATACAACGGTAACATGTACTCGTGATGAAATTCATACAAACATGTCTTGGATATATCGAGGATGCACATACCCACGTAGATTGGTTTGTTGAACTTCACCTCAAGTTTTCGCATTTCTATTGCTACTAGATTCTCTGAAAAGACGCTTCGACTGTGAAAATTTGGTTTCGCGATCATTGCTTCCGCGCCGTATCTACCCTCCCAATGAGTCACAAGTCGCACGTCAACGTGATTGCGCACGTTCTCCATGGTTTTGCCAAACACAGCGTTGTTCATCAATTTGTATAAAGTTTTTTCGAAATCATTCTTGGCCAATGTTCTAAATTTCGTATTAAGTTCTATATAATCGCGAAGCCATGGAGATTGCGCGAATTTCAATACGCGGTGAATTTTTGCTATACGGAGACCGTGACGAGTACACTGCTGCAGGTTGCGATAATGTATGACATAACGTTTCTTATCGTATAATGTTGCTTGTCCTACCGCTTACCTGGTGGTTTATCGCGCGTTGGACAGAACGGTAGGTCAGTGTGCGCGTCGTGAAGATATTGCGGATACTCCAAGTCGACTTCGAGAATGTAGACATCCATAACATTAAAATCGGTTACGTCGTCGACCCATTGAAAATCTGCGTAAGGCAATGGTTGACACATTGCCCAGCCAGTACAAGTTGTTCACATCGAAATACATCAGGTACGACGACGGTTTCGATGGATCGTACGACTGCATGTACTTGTTGTTGGCCCGTGCGTATCTGTTTGAACATTGACTCAAACCGCCGCGTATACCGCGCCCATGTCAATGTAGGTGAGCAGTTCGAAATTGACACGCGTATGCTTCAACATAGCGTCCCACGTAAAACCCGGTAGAGTGTAATAATACGCGGGATCGAGTCCATAACTCGCGACGCAGCTATCGCGAAAATTTTCAAAGATATCGGCCAACAGCAAGACATCGGTTTTGAGATATAAATCGCTGTAGTCACCGAGCGTTCGAATGGAGAACCGCTGCCAGACGTTGACAGCGTGCGCGTAATCGCTCTCGGATACGGTGTCACCTGTCAACGAACTGTAAAACGAGTCGCGCGGTGGTAAACACGATTCCTCCAACTTTTCGACGCAGTCAATGTACTCGTACGGAAATACGCCTTCTCGTGTTATCTTCGGTGCTTTTGACGTTTTTCGTAAACGAAATGTATTTTTCTTTCGTGATTGGAAGCAGTTCTACATGTCCTTCGTACGCTGTAGCTATTTCTGTGATAATGAAATGTGCGTCGCAGCCCGATAAATTGTGGAAAACTATGGGAATGCAATGCGAATCTTTGTAATTTAAGTTGCAATTTGAATGCGCTGGACCTCTATAACGACCGGTCAGATGACAATGATCGCGTACTCGCACTTCGTCCGGCTCGAACGGTTTTTCGCACACGTGACAGTGCGTTGCGCTGTTAAACTTTTCCCACTCGTCTCGCGTGAAATCTGCCATGGGTACATTAGTGGACAAGATAGTCTTTACGTCATGTTCTAAACGTCTTAGCTCCTCGGTGAACCACGCGACGCAATCCTTATCGCGACGAAACCGATACATTGATAACGAGTCGTCGTACAAGCAACGCACGTAGTACCCTGTGCTAAATACGCGATGATGTTGATACGTGTACGTGGACGTTTTCGGATCCGCTTTCATCTTCTCCAGGGTATATTCCAGGTTGGCGTATACGATGAACGGAACTCGTTCCTTCCTGTTGTAATTCTTAAAGGTCAACCACTTGTCGTTATCACTCGGTAACTTGATCGCGCAGTCGTTCATCTCCCGACAGTCGACGGTGTGGGCTTCCAATTTCTCGCTGGAGCTGAAGTAGTGTAGACATCTGCAAAAAACATATTTTTTATATATCTTTCACGTAAAAATTATTTTTATTATTTATTAGGATGTATACTCACCGAGCGCAAAAGTATTTCCTGTGCTCATGTCTATTGATTTGTGAGCTCACGAGGCGGGATAAGTTCTTGATCCACGCAAAGTGTCCCACGTTGTCGTCATGCACGTACAGCAGATTTACATGTTTGTCCATCTTTCGGTCAGTAAGCCATATTGGCAGGATTGCAAATTCCTTGTTTTTCTCGATGCTGTACACGTTGATGGAGATGTTGTTGAAATTTTCAAACTTTTTAATTGGATTCAACGTTATTGGAAACTCAATGTCTTGGAGATTTAGCACCGACGTATAATGAGGGTACGACGATTCCCGATATGTGTGTTCCTCAGCTGGATGCAGAGCAGCCGTCACTGACCTTGCGAAACATGCATTGTTCATTGATTGCACGTTGATCACCGCTCTCTTCATCTTAATTTCTCGCGGTATTTTTACAAAACACCCCGCGTGCAATGGATTGTACTTGTTCACATTTACCGTTAAATTAAGTATGTGTGACAACGCCCACCCGCTATCACGTTCCTGGAATTCCTCCAGCGATGCTAGGGTAGGCTCGATAACGCGCAACACGTACCATTCTTGCAGATCGGACGTACGAAAGAGTTCACAGTTTCTCGTAGCGATACTTTTATTCGCGCGTTTGTCTCCTACCTACAAATTCACCATTAAACATAGTGTTTATCTTTACATTGTCATGTCGTTGGATGACGTTCCGCACACGATCGAGTACAATGTCTCTCGCATCTTTGAGAAATTGACGAGGTTCGATGTGTTTGGAATTTATTACCGCACCAGTCAGTATACGACTTTCAAAAGCCGTATCTATCTCGCGCCATCTGAGTTCTGTCTCACTTGCACCGTATCCGGCACCCACATGCACGAAACGTTGACGTACCAAATCTTTCAGACCTTCGAGTCGTGCGATCCGAGCGACCAACGACTGTTTGAGACCGATCGATAATCGTGGCCGTTTAATTCGGCTTTGTTCTTCCAACGATTCGATAAACTCGACACATCGTTGCTCCCACGCGGTAAATTCTTCCCTCGAATTTAATAGGGTGGATTGCTCCAACAACTCTTGCTCACTTTGCTCCATGTTATTACACGATCTTCTTTCTAACACAATTTGTTGTACTCACGACTTCCAATTCTCAACTATTGAGCGTATCCTCCAGATTATTCATTTTATATTCTACTAATGACGCATCGTTTTTTTTATCATATCTAATTTCACCATGATCTCAGCATCCGTATATTTGCGCTTTCCGAAAATGTAAGATTTGCAGTTTTGCACGTGTGTGACGAAGTTACCGCGAGACACATCGCGATATATTCTTGAAAACGATATCGCGCCATTAACTTAGGCGAAATTGCAAACTTGCAGTTTTGCACATGTTCGATGAAATCATCGCGAGACACGTCGCGACATGTTCTTGAAAACAATAACGTGCCATTAACTTATGCGAAATTGCAAAATTTGCAGTTTTGCACGTGTTCGATGAAATCATCGCGAGACATGTCGCGACATGTTCTTGAAAACGATATCGCGCCATTGACTTGTGCTAAAATTGTGTCAAAAGTGGACTTCATTACTATGCATAATCGCAGCAGTCGTACATTGACGCTAGCTGAAAAAAATGCAACAATTGCAGTTTTGCACGTGTTCGATGAAATTATCGCGAGACGAGTCGCGATGTGTCCTTGAAAAAGGTATCATGTCATTGACTTATGCTGATTTAATATGTATACCTGCAGCAGCCATACATCGGCGCTATTTGCAAAATTTGCAGTTTTGTGTATGTATAAATAGTCTACGAGGATTCTAGCGCGCAGTCAAGAGTTTGAAACGGTTTAAGTACGTCGCTCTGCAAACAGCCTCTAGATACGATGAACACTGACGGTGTGAATTATTATGTTCCGATTGGAAACGAGTCGTGTAAGAAACAGCATAATGAGTAAGTACTGTTAATTTTTGTATATAATTGTGCATAAACTGTTTACATACCTTTGCTTATTTATTTGTATTTTTCTTTCAGTTTTGATAAACCCCGTTTTACGCCACGTATCTTGCAAAGAAGATTTGTTTTGACATTTACAGCTTACAAATATTTTGATGTGGGAATCAACGTTGGACCAACATCCTTTGTTGAATTAGTTCTTGGAGATAATCGTGGAAATCGGATAGTGTTACCCCATGCAACATGGACGGCGTTCATTAAAAGACGTATGGATATTGAACAACTTTTGGGGTCAACTATCGGTTCTTCGCTATCAATTCAGGATGCAGTTATAGAACTCGTAAAAATGCGCGATGCGAGTGTTGTAAAATTGACATCGTGCAATGCTTGTCTGTACATAAAACCTTCGACTATGCTTTTCTTATTCGAGCTCGAACACTGTGTCGAACATGAATATTTCAAGCTGTATCAAAATACGCATGAAGTAAATATGAAATTTAATCAATTTGTAACTATTTTACGGCGGAAATGTATCATCGATAAATGTAATGCGGCAAATATCTTGCGTGAGGTTTATGATCACAATTCGATTATTGATTGCGAATTATTAGCCTACGCTTTAGATAGTATTGTGTATAATGCGCTACATGACAAATAAATGCATATAATATGGTAAAAAATTTAATTTTTCCTTTTTGTTTACCGTTCCTCCTATTCCATGTCATTAGAATTACGCTGCGATATTGTCCTCAGGTTTTTTTAAATAAATTAATAAAAACTATTCGAAAAATAAGATACTGTTGAGAGAGAGAACATGAATACGAGCTACGCAGAGGAATGGAGAAAGACCGCGCGCGAGGGAGAGATAACGCGAACGGGGGCCGGGAGCGAGAGAGAACATCAACGAGGGGGGAACGGGAGCGAGAGAGAGACCGCGCGCGAGGGAGAGAGAACGCGAGCGGAAGCGCGCCGTGTGACGTCGCGCGGACCCCCCTTCACCGCGGACCGACGCGGCCGTTGCACGCGGATCCCCTCCCCGCGGCGCCCGAAAACGCGAACGCGGATCCCCCTCTCCCCGCGGCGCCCAAAAACGCGAACGCGGATCCCCCTCTCCCCGCGGCGCCCGAAAACGCGAACGCGGTTTCCCTCTCCCCGCGGATCCCCCCACCCCCTCCTCCCGCGGACCCCCCCCCCTCACCCCCTCGGAGTTCCCGGCCTCGAACCGGCCATTCTACCCTACTCGCTACCCCGCGAGGATCGTAAACCCGGGCAATTTTGTACATATACCGCGCCAGCATTACTTGTAAATACGCGTGCACTATATCTTGTGAACATTGCATACATTATAACGACCCGATCTCTTGTAAATACGCGTGCACTACGTATTGTGAACATTGCATACATTATAATAAACTTCCTTCTGTTGTTATAATATACTTTGTTTTGCCATTCCGAACCCCGCATCTGTTCTTCCGCGCCTCCTTCGAACCCGGCCACACCGCGAGCTGAATCCGCGCTTCGGAGACAGGTTGTTTTAATAATAATATTTTCGTAATATTCTCGTTTTATTATTTCATCACTGGCGATTAATTACTGATTGAATAATATTTTCTTTTAATATTAACTTTAAATATTAATAACTTTCAAACGAAGAGGGCTAGAAGGATGAACCCAACGGCATTGGATCTGGCTTTATGGGGCCTGCCACTCGTTCTGGGTGCCTCCCCGACCGCTCCCTAGCTTGTGACAAGCTCAAAATATTGCATAATGGAGTGAAGTAACCATCCTAGACGTAAACCAAAATCCGATTTGACAAACTAAGTATAAATTAAGCCTTAACTAAAATTCAAAATTTTTACTTAAAAAAAAAAGAGGTGAGGGGTAAGGGATTGGCACCAACCCCTATGGAACTATCATTGCGAAGCCTACAATCCATCCTCAGACAAATATCCCACCAACCACCGCCCATCACTCCTTTCCCTTCTTTCCCTGGAAAACTGTTTTCACCCTTTTTCATACCTATACAGGCCACAGAGAGTTGCTGATCAATCCCGGATCTGTATCAAAATCCGAATCATGATAAACTAAGTATAAATTAAGCTTTAAGTAAAATTAAATTTTTAACCCTCTCTTTTTAAAAAAGGGGTAAAGGGTAAGGGGTTGATATTAACCTCTGTGGAACCGGTGGCATCCTCACGAGGGTGCTCTAGATTTCTTCTTGAATCCTGCACTTGTGGTAAGCCAGTGCATGTTTCAAGAAAAACATGTTACATTTTTATTGCAACAAAAGGATAAAATATAATATTATGAAAATTAGAAATTAAAAATATAACAAAGTAAAAGTTACTGTTATTACTAGAAAGTAATTGTGTCCTCAAGTGAGGATCGGTGCTAGGCACGTATTGATAGGATTTTAATCACTGGTAGACACGGTTTAAAGAATATGAATTTTTATTGAACAACCGATCCGCACAACTGCGCGTCTACCGAAGGACTGACTATTCTCAAGGACGGGCTCGCAACGCCATCCGGTGGCCGGAAGCGTGTCCTACTAGAATTTCCCTAGCTATATATTCCTATTTGAAAAACCTCGCACTATACGTTAACATGCCGCGCGCTTTGATAACTTTGGTTGTCAAAACTAATACTGCTAAAATAAAGAAAACTTTAGTACATAACATAAGATATGAACAATTCTCAAAATAAACTTACATATTGGATACAATACTAAGAAACTAAATGACTGTATGATTTAATAGCTATAATCGTTAAACAATTGAAACTTCAACATACTAAATGTACGAACAAAAGTATATGTATATGACTTTTAATGCGTCAACAAACAAAGAAACTGAATAAAACTAAATTATTTTGACTCGTTATTTAAATTGTCCTTTAATGGGAGAATAGCAAGTTTTGCCACTGGCCTCTTGAAGACTCCCTTGGCTGTTTTTATCACAGCTGTTCGGACTATTCCATCGCTCCCGGGACAGACTTCCTGGATGCGTCCCAGCACCCATTTCAAAGGTGGCAGCCCATCCTCTTTGCAAAGAACCAACTGCCCGATCCGGAATTGCGCATCGTGGTTCTTGTACCACTTAGAGCGCCCTTGAAGTTGAAGAAGATACTCGGATGACCACCTGTTCTAGAAATGTTGACGAATTTGTTCTAGCAGCTGCCATCTCGAGAGTCGATTTTTTGTAAGATGAGCCAAGCTCGGTTCGGGATAAGATATTAACGAACTCCCGATAAGAAAATGGCCCGCTGTCAGGTAACTCAGATCGTTCGGATCTGATGAAAAAGCAGCTAATGGTCTCGAGTTCAGAATAGCTTCAATCTGAATCACCAGCGTAGATGCCTCCTCGAATGTCATGGCTGCGTCTGAAGCCACCTTATAGAAATGATTCTTGAAGGATTTAACCGTCGCCTCCCATAGGCCGCCGAAATGTGGAGCTCGAGGCGGTATAAAATGCCATTTGATTTTCTCTGCCGCAGTGTAATCGATTACCTTCTTCTGCTCCTCCTCTCGGTTGAAAAGATCTCGAAGCTCCTCCAGCTCACGGTTAGCTCCAACAAAGTTGGTTCCGTTGTCCGAGAATACATCAGACGGTTTTCCTCGGCGGCCGACGAATCGCTTGAAAGCGTTCAGAAACGCCTCCGTCGTCAAATCCGATACTACCTCTAAATGCACAGCTTTCGTTGCCATGCAGACAAACACTGCTACGTAGGCCGTGATATTTTTCCTGCCTCTTCTTCTTCCTTCCCGGACGTATATAGGCCCGCAGAAGTCCACGCCTGTGTTCTCAAATGGACGGGACGCCGTCACACGGTGTGCCGGTAAGTTTCCCATAATCTGCTCCGGAATTCGAGGTCTCGATTTAAAACAGGTAATGCACCTACGGACTAATCGCTCGACTGTACCGCGCGCCTTGAGCGGCCAGTACTCCAACCTAACAGCAGCAAGAGTTGAATTCGCTCCTGCATGTAACATTCTTCTATGCTCATGTTCGATAACTAGCTCTGTAAACCTAGAGCGATAAGGTAGTAAGACGGGATGCTTGGCGCCATGTTGTAGCTTCGAATTTTGTAGTCTGCCACCTACGCGTAAGATACCTTGATCGTCCAGAATCGAACTCATATATTTAGTAATGCTTTTGTTAGGGATGCTTTCGCCTCTTTCCAAGGCCTCTAATTCTTTTGAGAATGCTGCTCGTTGCTCCATCTTGATTAAGCATCTTCGCGCGTGCTCCAGTTCATCGACGCTCAGGGGGTCCGACCGACCTTGCTGTACTTCCTTCCTGCATATGCGTGTAAAGCGGATACAGGTTGCTGTAACACGAATCAGCTTATTGAGCGTTGAAAACTTGTCGAATACATCAGTATCAGTTTGCAATGGCATTGCTATCACCCTGTCTTCATTTTCTTCGCCAAACGGTTCCTCATTGTCTTCTAATGTTGTTAAAGGATGTGTCGTAATTTCGTCGTGTTGCAGCCATAGCGGTCCGTTCCACCACAGCTGGGAACCCATCAAATCTTGCGGATTAACGCCGCGCGATACTAAATCGGCGGGATTACTCTTCGTTCCCACGTGGTTCCAATCTTCAACGGCGGTTAATTCCTGAATCTCGCCAATTCTATGTGCGACGAAGACTGGTAATTTTTTATTCGTCATCTTGATCCAATATAGAACGATGCGCGAATCGGACCGGTAGCATTTTTTTTGCAATCTTAATTTCTAAAGCGCTCTCGACTCTGTCCATCAGCTGTGCGAGCAGCTGAGGGCCGCATAACTCCGCTCTTGGGGTTGAAATCGTCTTGACAGGCGCGACACGCGATTTAGCACATAACAATTGTGCGGACCAGTTTCCTTGCGGTTCACGGCTACGCAGGTAAACGCAGGCTCCGTATGCGAGCTCGCTAGCGTCACAGAAGCCATGTAATTCGAATTCCACGGCGTCCTCGTTTAAGTCCTCGTCTCCGTATAAATGTCGGATGGCAATGACTCGTCCCATCCAACTTTCAGTTTCCACAGATTTTGGATCATAATCTTCGCGGTTAATACCACCGGCGCTAAGAGGCCCAGCGGATCGAAGATGGAAGCGATGGCCGATAGCATGGTTCTCTTAGTATACCCTCTTGACGAATCCACGTTAATTTCATATTGGAACACGTCCTCTGTAGGATTCCATTTAACTCCGAGAGTTTTAGTCGTACCATCTTTATCTAATTCTAGCATGTGATTGGATATCAATGATGCTGCCATATCAGACAGCACGTTTTGATCATTTGACGCCCACATTCGCAGAATAAATCCGCCTTCATGAAGTAGATTCGCGACCTCATCGCGTACAATTCTTGCTTCTTCTTTGTTGCGCGCGCCCCCGGCGAAGTTATCCATGTAGAACCTCTTCAGCACCATCAGCGCTCCCTTAGGATACCGATCTGCCAGCAATTTGGCCAATTGCAGGATCGTTTGGATAGCTAGGTATGAAGCCGGAACTGTACCGTATGTTAGCGTCAATAATTCGAATATCCTGAGCTCTTCGGTTGGATGCTCACGCCAGACAATACGTTGCAGAGGCACTTGAGCCTCGTTGATCAATATTTGCCTATACATTTTGGCAATGTCTGCAATCAAGACCACTATGAAAATACGTAATGTGAGAAGAATGTAGATTACATCTGGCTGAACCACTGGACCCGCCATCAAGGCGTCGTTCAAAGATATGCCGGTCGTCGTCTCGCTTGATGCGTTGAACACGACTCTCAAATGTGTTGTAACGCTTCCTTTTTTTATTACGCAATGGTGAGGTAGATAACAGTGTGGCCTTACATTCTTCGACGCACTGTCATGTGGAAGCTTCCTCATGTGACCCAATTGTAGATACTCTTTCATGAATTCATTGTATTCCTTTTTCATGCTAGGATTTCGTTCTAAACGACGCTCCAATCTCTTGAATTGTTGTACTGCAATTTCGAAGGAATCTCCTAATTTTTGGATCTGCTCGTCCCTCGTTGGTAGAGTCACAATAAATCGACCCTGTTCGTTGCGCTTGTATGTACTAGCATAATGCCTCTCGCAGTAACGTTCTTCCGGAGTTTGTGTATTTTGTCGAATGTTATGCTCCAGCTGCCAAAAGCGTGCCATGCTTTCGTGAAGCTGAGCATCAAGAGCTAGATTGCACCTTGTGCCCTTCGCAGGCTTATCTCTCGTCATGAAATTGCCCGAGACAATTCATCCGAACAGTGTCTTCTGCCAAAGTGGCTGATCTTCTGCAAGTCTGATCTTCCCGATGCACAAAAGGTCCAAAAATATCTCTGCTCCCAGCAGCAGATCTATGTTTGATGATTGATTGAATTTAGGATCCGCCAACGTTATGCCATTCGGGATTTGCAACTCTCCGAAATTTAGATGATTGTTTGGAAGTGCTTGAGCTATCTGGTCGATTACTAAACAGTCGAGCTTCGCTTGATATCCATTTATCCTGGACTGCAGCGTTATTTTCGCTACGCTACGAGCTTGAGTTGACGTTTCGCCCAGCCCTAATATTGGAATATGCGTAGGCCTTTGCTTGAGCCCAAGAGCTTTGGCGCAGTCGGTTGTGATGAAAGAAGACTGCGATCCACTGTCCAATAACGCTCGACATGGCTTTGGCGTACCTTTAATATCCAAAACGTTGACGATTGCCGTTGCTAGGACCACTTGTCGTTCCTGTCCAATAGCGGAATGGTTCACACTTGTGGCCACTACCTTTTCGTTGCTTTTAGAGTCGTCTCCTGAGGCGGAATCTACAGAAGGCTTTGTAGTATGCTCCAAATGTAGCAGAGTATTATGTCTTTTGTCGCATTTCCGACAGGCTCCAGAATTGCACTGTTTTGCTTGATGTGATGTAGCTTTCAAACAATTCAGACACAATTTGCACGCTCTTGCTTTTTTTATACGCTGCTCCGGATTGAGTTGGCTAAATTCGCTGCATTTATAAATAAAGTGGTCTGCTTTACCACAATAGGCGCACATAATCTTCGTAGGCGCTACATGAACTGCTGTGCTCTTGCTTTGTTCAGGCTTTCCTTGAATTGCTTTCTGCGTACGCGATGACGCTTCCAATGCCCTGCATCGTTGAGCCAAAAATTCCGTCAGCTCCGAGAATTTTGGTATTATATACGCCTTTCTTTATTGAGGTTTCCCACTCTTTGCTTGTTGCTGCATCCAATCGGCTTGTTACGAGATAAATCATCAAATCATCCCATTGTTCGGTAGGTCGCTTCAAAGCTTTCAACGCACGTATATGTTTTATCACGTTGTCCAATAATTTTCGCAGAGCTTGATAATTTTCTTTCACCATCGCGGGTTGATTGAATAACGCTCGAATATGTTTCTGAATAATTAAACTGTCGTCGTCGTATCTCTCTATCAGCGTATTCCAAGCCTCGTCAAAATTGTCGTCTGATGTCTCGAAAGAGCTGATAACATCATGAGCCTCGCCCTTTAAAGCCGCAATGAGATACTGCATCTTCTGAACCTTTGGAAGCGTAGGATGTTCATGAATCATAGTAGTAAATATGTTTTTGAATGGTATCCAATCATCATACTTGCCGGAAAACTCTGGGAGGTTTATGCGAGGCAGCTTCATGTAATCGTTACCTCTCATTGAGCCATTCATTACATCTTGATTATGTTGTATACTGACACCTGTCACTTCTTGTACGACTCGCTCTTGTTTCTCCTCGATCAGAGTCTCCAAATCGACGACGATAGAAAAATATTTGTTTTTGAATTGCGTTCTCTCTTCTTGATGCCCTTCCTGATTGACATCTTCCAGCTCGATTTCTTCGATCTTCGATTGAATGTCATCGAAGGCTTTCCAGTTATCCGCGAATTTTTGATGACGTTGACGTAACTCAATCAATGACGTTTGTGGTGCGTTTAAGCTATCTAAGTACGTACAAACTCGCGTACACTGCAATTTAATTTGAGCACGCTTTGCCTTTAATGCTTTCAGCAGCGCGACACTCGCGTCCGCTTCTGCCATCTTGATTTCACGACGCTCGTACTGCTATACTTTACCGACCGACGATTTTGCAACTCTCGTGGCTCCCGCGCGAAGCTCTGAGCCGATTAACCGGCATGGCTTGTTAGTATAGGCGTCGCGACCCTAGCGCTCGCGAGCGCTGCCGACTCGCACGTTCCCGCGCGTATGCAATGGCGGTTCCCGGTTCGCGCCCGAACGATACCGCTTACAATCCCAAAATATGATTTCGATGCTCAAGTGCACGGCCCGTTATCGATGTCCGACGATCACGGTAGCACACATGCACAGTTACTTTGTCCGAATGCACGGCCCGTTATACGATCGCGACGATCACGGTAATACGCGTGCACAGCATTTTCCCGACGTCTCGGAATGCCGACTTTATCACGACGGCTATTGTCTTAATGTCTGAATGTCTTGCTGATACGGCCCGTTACCGATTTCGCGGAACCGTACGCCCTGAGATTGCTCGGCGTCCCCACGTAGAGACGCTCGCGAGACACTGACTCGAACTTTCCGGAAAGATTCGGAAGCATCCGGAAGAATCCGGCAAAATTCCACTTCTGACACCAAAATATGTTGTGTCCTCAAGTGAGGACCGGTGCTAGGCACGTATTGATAGGATTTGAATCACTGGTAGACACGGTTTAGAGAATATGAATTTTTATTGAACAACCGATCTGCACAACTGCGCGTCTACCGAAGGACTGACTATTCTCAAGGGCGGGCTCGCAACGCCATCCGGTGGCCGGAAGCGTGTCCTACTAGAATTTCCCTAGCTATATATTCCTATTTGAAAAACCTCGCACTATACGTTAACAGTAATAAAGAAATTTCTATTAACGACGTATAGATTTTCATTTTCTTACAATACTGCATTGTGTTTTTAAAGATATTACCATTACATAAATAAAAACTACATAAAAAAATATGTTCACTTTTTTTGGAGTGGCAATCAGGGTCATTGTCTTCCATGTATCTTCCTTGTATTTTCTTCTCTTAATTGCTAGAAAAAAATCTCTAAAAATTATCGAAAATTTATTTATCTTTCTACTTGAAAACATAGTTGTTTTGTCAACGATAAATTGTTAAGTATTTTATTTTATTTATTTTATTTCGAGTCTGGCTGCTTCCGAAAAATAAACGCTTCTTAGAATGAGCCGGTCACCAATGTCTCTGCCCCAATAGGAAAATTGCGCTAATATTGTACAATAATTGGGTACAAAACAAAAAATTAAAATGCTTTGAAAAAAATATATAATATTATATATAATGTAAAAAACATAAAATTGCTATAAATATATTTTTATGTTAGTGCAAATTTTTATAAATAATGTTTTAAAAAGCGTCACATTTGAACATAAACGAAACGCCATCTCATTGGCTCGCGGACTTGTGACGTCACCACGACAAAACTCCGATGACATCTCCATAAGAGAAACAGTGTCAGTGTTAAATTATATTGTTTTAAGACGATATATCATATCAGTATAAAGTAAAAAATGGTTGATTCGGGCTTTGTGAAAGGTAATTCCAATAATTTACCAAAAGTTGACATGTTCATGGTATGTGAATATGTGAAAAATAATGACAACTTTAATGCTGCTGAGGTCCGCAATGCAAAAATGAACGTGTAAGTTATAGTCTTTAACATAAGAAAATTTATTAAAATTTGATTATATTTATCTTTTACAATATTGTTAATATGTCTTACACATTTATTTGTTGTTATTTCAGTTCTTCTCGACAAAACTATGGAGATTCCGCAATAGGTTATGTTTGTGTAAAAAGAGAAAATTCAATATGTACAGTTAAAGCCAAAGTTTGTCCTGAACACCGAGTTCGAAATAAAGCATATTCTGTTATTGTAATAGTTGATGAAGAAAACGAATCAATTATTAATGTGGAATGTCAAGATTGTGCTGCTTCAAGTGGTAGGCTTGATCTATAAATATATGATTTTGTATATAAGTTTACTTAATGTGTATTATAACAAATATTAATTAACTTATATAATTTATTTTACTATAGGTGGTTGCAAGCACGCAATAGCTTTTGTGATGTGGATTCACAGGCGTTCTGAAGATCCATCTCCTACAGATGTACAATGCTACTGGAAAAAAGCTGTATTAGCAAATGTTGGAACAGCGAGAAAATTTATCGAAACCAAAGATTTGGGGGAGACATCTACTACTTCGTCCGAGCCTCAAGACGTACCATCTAATGAGTATCCTTCTTTTCTGATGACTATCCTTGACATCGCTAAAAAGAAAGACTTAGATAGTCAGTTATCAAGGCACCATTATGTTATATCCGAAAGACGTGTAACCTTAATATCATTACATTCCATAATGATTGATTTTTTAAAAGAAGGAAACGCTTTGGCAGATGAATTTATGTTATTTGCCCAGTTACAAATGTCAGAAACTGTTTGTGAGGAAGTGAATAGACGTACCATAGATCAAAGCGATAATTCATTGTGGTACGAGTTACGATATGGACGTATAACAGCTTCGAAATTACATGAATCTGCTCATTGCCAAACATCGGATGGTGCACTTGTAAATGAAATCATCGGAGCATCTAAGTTGTTTAATTCGGTACAGATGGAAAGAGGAAAACGCTTGGAAAGTGAAGTTTTACATGAATTGCGACGTAAAAAGGGACTGGAATGTTGCAATAGTGGTCTTTTATTATCACCAATGTTCCCGGTTCTTGGGGCTTCTCCCGATGCAGTTGGAGATGATTTTATTGTAGAAATCAAATGCCCAAGCTCAGACAAAGGTTTTAAAAGGTTTCTACCAAGTGAGGATACCATCAGCCAAAAATGTAAAGCCCAAATGCAATTACAAATGTTCATGGCAAAAAAGAAAAGGGGTTTATTTTGTGTTGCACATCCAGACTTTGAAAGTAGTAAAAATATTACTTGCTTATGGATGGATTTTGATGAAATATATACCGCGTCGGTTATCGAGAAAGCCATATTATTTTGGAAGAACAATATATTTCCTAAACTCTTGCATTCTATTGTAAAATAAAAATAAATAATATGTGTACAATTGTACAATTTTGAAAATAAAAATTAACTTGTTTGAAATTATAATCATTTGTATATGTTATATTCTCGGTTGTATTCTTTCTTCTGTCATTCTTTAGAAATATATGTGTGTATATTGTTAATATTTTAAGGAATTTGTAATATTATATATTATATGATAAAATCACTTCAGAAACGTAAACATCTTTCGATGACAAATACTTTATTGTACGAATAATGAGTATAGATAGGTTTCTTCGGTGGCAAAAGTCACAATTCAGTCTGTAGTTAAGTAAAATTCTTGAATCAAAACTTTCTTACAATAAGTCAGTTTGCGTCAGTCTAACACAAATAGAATTTGTTACACAAATTAAATTTATTTACGTGCATTACGTTCGTATAATAGGAGTTTGAATATTGATTAAACCAGCACATATTATTACTGCATGATCTATAATTGGTATAATAAAGTGGTTCGTACAGGCATGAGGCACCAACATTTTAAATTCACGTATTCTTCGTATAACACGTTCAATATGTATTCGTAAGCTGGCAATTCGTTTTGTTTCCAATACTTGTAATTTAGAAGGCTTTACATTCGATGAAACACTGGGTGGTCGAACAAGTCTACAGTTTTTTTTCGATAATACAGTCTCAATCTGTTTAAATCCACGATCAGCCATTACAGCACAATTTTTCGGTAACTCGTCCATTATACCACACATTTCAAATAAAACACAGTCTGATATTCTACCTCCATAACCTTTAGAAATAAAATTAATTTTACCATCAGGCGAACACGAAATTAAATATTTGATGGTGTTGCATTTTTTATACTCCGACCACGTAAGCGCTTGATGTACAGGGTTCGATGGTTTCTCTATTTGTATTTCAAACGCATCGATAATTGACCGTACGTCACTGTAATTGGCTCTGAAAGGAATCGGTAATGCTCGTTTCACACTTTCTTTGTCAGAAAAGTAAATAAGTGTCTTTAATACGTTAGCTAATTTAATTACACAGTTATTAAATACTTTGCTAGCTTGTGTACTACTGATACCAAACTGATCTCCTAATCGCACAAAAGTGTCATTTAATCTTATTTTTAGAAGAGTAAGCTTGATATCATCGGTGCTCATACAAATTTCCCTATGTAGATGATCTAATATCCATAGCCAGTCTGTAGGAATTCCAATATATCGTTTCGAATCACAGCTGATAAAATAATTAGTCATGCTTAAAGCTTTTCTTTTTAAATGAGTATCGCATTCTTCCATTTCTTCTTTAACATCGCCTGATGAAGGGTGATACTCGCTTACGGTGGGATCTGTCGCTGAACTGGTCATTGTTGTTCCTGTGGTGCTCGAATCATGACATGTAATCTTATTTTTTAATTTTATAGGTGAAGTTGCTGAATCTACTACACTTTTAAAACTTGCAGCATTTGAAGTAGATGTAGCACAATTATTTAAAAGTTGATATAAAACTCCCTTACTTCTGAAATGTGCTCGAAGATTTGATACTTGGGTACTTTTATTCACCATAAGAATATCGGACTTGTTAATTTCTTGCAACGGATATGATCTACTTGTGCATGGTAAAGGTTCCATTACATTTGCCTCATGCATAACAATGTCTCTTTCTTCAGTTAGTGGATGTTTATTTCCTACAGAACTTGTTGCTGCTACTGTAGATTCTTCTATTACTTGTGGCATTGTTTCTTCTTTTTCTTCTTGAAGGTAACTGCCAGTATTTTCTTTATCAGCTGACAATATTTCATTTAAAAGCCTCGTCGTTTTTAATTTTTTGTACGCTATTCTAGGAGAGCTACTTGCAGCTCTTTTACGATCCATTTGGCAGTCAAAAAACCGTGGTACTGCTTCTTCCTTTAATTTCAGAGGTGCTCCATATAGTTTAAATCTCATGTAATTTTCCAAATCTTTTTCTATCTACAAAATATGTAAATAAACACATTTCAAATGTACTGCTTTAGAGGTTAGGTGCCATATAAACAAATATAATTTATTAAAATAATATCTTATTTCTCGTATACTTACACTAGCTGGTTACCCGGGCTTCGCCCCGGAGAACATATGTAATAAGAACCTCGCCCCGGAGGACATATATAATAAGACATGCAAATAAGTAATAGCGTATATTTTCATTTAACACCAATAGATTTCTGCATCACCCTTGAGGTACTATTGTAAATGCATTTTTTTAAATGCCAATTTCCAAAAAGATCAGTAATGAAAAATTATACACTTCTTTAACATTCGATCAAATATTTCCCGAAAAATTCGAAAAAATTTTGATACCGATTTCCAAAAAGATAAGTGTTAACGTATATTTACATTTTACGCCAATAGATTTCCACATCACCCTTGAGGTACTATTTTGAATGCGTTTTTTTTTAAGTGGTTTCCCCAATAGGCCTATTCCACTATAAATAAAATTAACTTAATACCCGTATTTTACTCCAGTATTTAATTATTTTAAATATATTTTGACTCCAATTAACTTTCCTTTAATTACAATAAATAATTTAAATTTAGCACAATTACCCAACGTCAATCAAAAACCCTATAATTATTTATAATCATGGTTACATAAATTTTAATTTTAAATAATAGGCAAAACCCGTTTTTAATTATCCCAGTATGACCTTTTTTTTCCTACTTAAGGACCTCTTTATAAACCACATTGGTAGTTCTCCCCTCAGGTGCTAGGATTACCAGACTGCTAGGTGAGCTTACCCTTGAACAGGCCACGTAAAACTGCCCATGTGAGAAACAATCCTCACTTAAATCAATCCCTGCTACTTTCAGCGATTGCCCCTGGGACTTATTGATGGTCATCGCAAAACAGACTTTGATAGGAAATTGCAGCCTCTTAAACTCGAAAGGGTACTCTGATGGTATGAGTGGTATGCGTGGTATAAACACTGTATCTCCCCGAGCACAGCCGGTGAACACTGTGGCCTCAATGACATTCCTATGGAAGGCCTTTACTCGTAGCCTGGTTCCATTACAAAGTTTGGGCGGATTGAGGTTTCGCAGCAACATCACTGGAGCCCCCACTTTAAGTAGAAGCTTGTGAGCTGGTAAACCAGGAGGATTCAGGGTGTTGAGGAACTCCACGGGGTAGTTGACCGCGTCATCTGTTTGTACCACCGAGTCTACAGACCTGTACTTCATTTCTATCTCGTCAAATGAATTAAGTAGAGTGTCATTAATAACGCCAACTTTGTCGTTCTTAGGAGTCAGAATGGCACGCTCGCACCACCAGTCCATAGATTTCTCTTTGATATCGGCGATATCAGGGTATATTTTATCAATAAGGTTAGCTAGGGTTGTCACTACTAAGCCTAAACCTTCAGGAATAATCACCTTTCCTTCAGACTCGGGATACTTTCCATCCCCTATTTTAAGTAGGAGTTTGGAGAATTGCCCCGCGGAGACATCGCCTCTCAAGTATACCCTCATATTCTTTCTGAGAGAGAGTTTCCAGATAAGGGGCCATAAATATGATGCCTTGATGCATGCTTTAACCTCGTCAGCTCGAGTTCCCCTTGACACTACTGGCAGAGTCTGTCGAAAGTCTCCAGCCAACAACACAGTGACTCCCCCCATCACTCCATCGTTGCCCTTAATATCTTTTAAGGTTGTGCTCAATGCCTCAAAACCCCCTTTATGTGCCATGGTGCTCTCATCCCAAACAATGAGCTTACAGTCCCGCAACACTTGGGCCATGTTGCTTTGTTTGGAAATATTGCACAGGGGTGTTTCTGTATGGTTGAGATTGAGGGGCAGCTTAAAAGCAGCGTGAGCGGTCTTGCCTCCCTCTAACAGCGTAGCAGCGATGCCAGAGGATGCAACAGCCAAGGCGATTCCACCATCACTTCTTACTTTTGCCAAGAGTAAGTTGATGAGGAAGGTTTTTCCTGTACCACCAGGAGCATCCAGAAAAAAGACCTGACCAGCATTTAACTCAATGCTGCTAAGGACCTGCCGATAAACAGCGAACTGCTCATCTGTCAGTAAACCCTCGTTATTCGACACCACTTGTGCCAAGGTGTTTACATCGTAGTTGGTCTCTCTCAGATAATCTCGATTTCTCAAAACTTCTCCTGACCTTTTTGGCTTAGACAGGCCGTATTGATGCAACTCCTGTCCTCCCAAAGTCAATACTGCGTCCTCAATCAGCACCAAACATCTGTTATACACCTCGTCCATCATCTGCTGCGCACTGCCTTGCAACTCTCTCTCCACTTGTCGCGTAATGTCTTCTGAGAGGCTCCCAGGTAGCAAGCACTCGTCATTTTGACGTCAAATGACGTCAAAAGACGTCAAAATGACAGACTTTTGACGTCAATTGACGTCAAAATGACGAGTCTTGCTACCTGGGCTGTCTTTGTACTTTTCCCAAAGACTCAAAGGTTCGGTAAGTTGACAGAATACCAACATCACTGTAAAAAGCTCTCGCAACTTGAAAGGAGAATCACATAAGGCAGCTTCCTCCAAGGTATTGTCCCAATGTTTGTCATCTTCCAGCAAACCTAATGCCTTGCATGCAGACTGGAATGTGGAACAGAGAACACCATTTGCAGTTTTCAGATCTAAAAAGGACGTTGGACCTCGAATCTCATGCAGCAGCAAGCGAAGATAATAACACTCGGTGTTATTTGGATGAATAGTATACACTCTTGCCAGCGCATGGTCCTTCTTTATTCCTGGCCAGCCATCGACATCCATCCCTCGCTTTCTTCTCTCAAACTTGTTATTTTTAAACACAAAATAAGAAGGAACCTCACAGTACAAGAGGGTTTTTGCAAAATCGTCGGTTTTGCACAGCTCGAAGAAAGCCAAGAGTGTTGTCTGAGGTGGGTTGCTAAGCCTCTCAACCAAGTTCTTGGAATTAAAGTACACACGCTGACCATTCTCAAGGTGAACAGCGAGATGAAAGATAGTAGGATATCTCTCATGAATAGGGAACGCCAAGATTCTCCAAATTGCCTCTGAGCTGCTAATGTACCGCCCACTCTCGTACAACTTTACCTCATCCATCTTATTCTCTAAGGCAAAAGTCGCTTGGTCACTGCCCTTATTCACGTACTTACAAATATACTTGATGGACTTAACTGAATTGCATAATTCCACATTAACATGAGCATTGAAAATACGTAACAGAACAGGATTATAGGGTACCACCCAGCGGTTATCCAACTCTATTTCATTGATTTTTACGGTAAAGCCACCATCAGCTTGAGACCTTCTCCGATACTGCGGATATCCATCGTTTCCTGTCTGAGTGTTCTTGAGAAGTAGCCGGGGGTACCTCTTGCTGCAATTTCCTCCTTTCATACAAGGCGAATTACGATTTAAGCCCCCGCAGGGACCATGAATCATGTTGGCCTTGACAATATTATGAAGAAGAGAGTCTTGCACGGGATCAGGTATTTCGGCACAGATGACTTTGTCGATCATATCATTGAAGATGCGCTGCTCTAGCCACAGCAAGATGTGGATGTGAAGCAGACCTCGCTTTTGCCACTCCACAGAGTACATGAAACACCTCACTTTTCCAAACAGATTACCTTTGTTTAAGAGAGCCATCATCTTCTTCACCTTGAGATGAAATACCCTAGCTATAATGTCGTGACGGTCGTGAGATTTTTGTCCAGACAGCAGTACATCTGTGATATCCTTCCACTTAGGGTTACAAGTAAAAGTAATGAACAGATCAGGACGTCCGTAGTAACGGATGTATGTCATAGCGTCTTGAGTTCGCTCATGCATATAGCGTGGTCCTCCAGTAAAGGATGACGGAAGCACCACCATTTGACCCAGCTGAGCAACATCAGCATCCTGCTTTCCTACGGCGTCTCTCAGATGAATGTAACTGTCTACTCTCAGCTGCGCCTGGTTGTTCCTAATATAGTTCAACCTTTCAGTCTCTATTTTGGCGTACATGTCAACCAAAAATTGACTAAAAAGAGAACGGAAGTACACCAAGTGGTTGACTTCCCCTTGCCTAACCATGATACGGTACGAGTAAAAGCTCGCTGCGGAAACTGTATTCTTGAGGGGCAACTTGGTCTGAGGATCACGCTGAGGCAGGGCAATAGAGTACCCATCTTCGCCACGGCAAAACAAAAGCGGGTACTGCAGGGCATTGTATGATCGGTGAATCTCGCTGATGCGCCGCAATGTGTTGTCATGGCTCTGCAACACAATATCTCGCTGCTCAAATTGCTGTCCAACAATCACCAGAGCTACCTCATTTGCTGTTGGTGCATTGAACCGTCCTCCATGAGCATCAGCGGGCTTTCTATCTGCATGAATGATGACTTCGAATTTTTTGCAAGTTGGAGGTATTTTTTCTTGAGTAGTTTTCAGGTCTTTTATGTAGCTATTGACTTCATGTAGCATCCTCTGCAATTCTTTAACTAATTCCTGTTTAACATTAGAAAAATTGCTGCATCTCAAACGCACTTCCCTTTCGTCCTCGCCCACGAAATAAATTTGTAGGAATTGGGCTTCCTGTTCAGGTGCTGGCAGCAGGCTTCCTACCAAATGATATACCTGCCCCTGAACTTTAAACGTCGGTATGAAGCCGTCTTGTAGAACCTGCTTGGCTCCGAATGATGTCATGTTGAAACAGCCATTGTACTTCCGAACACGATTCATAAAATGGACGTGCTCGGGGTGGCTGCCCATTACCAAACTGTAGAGAGGCTCAGGCAAAGGTTCGAAGGGTGAAAGCTGCACCTTTCCAGCGCTGCAACACATACCAGGGGCCTCCTCCTTCCACTTGAGGGCATTGCAGTACTTACACTTCTGGCTCATGGTACCCAGAGCTATAATGCTGTCTGCCTCATAAGCCACATCAGGATCATATGCCATGCCTGAATAAGCTTTGACCTTCCACGGAAGTGCTCGCCTTTCTAATCGTTTTCCAGGATGACTTTGTTCATATCGAAACTCTATTGCTCTGTGTACCTCGGGGTTATTTTGTTGGTACCTGGCCACCGCTGCTCTATGCACCTCCGGGTTATTTTGTGAGTACCTGGCCACCGCTGCTCTGTTCACCTCGGAGTTATTTTGTGAGTACCTGGCCACCGCTGCTCTGTTCACCTCGGGGTTATTTTGTGAGTACCTGGCCACCGCTGCTCTGTTCACCTCGGGGTTATTTTGTGAGTACCTGGCCACCGCTGCTCTGTTCACCTCGGGGTTATTTTGTGAGTACCTGGCCACCGCTGCTCTGTTCACCTCGGGGTTATTCTGCGCATATTTTCTTGCCGCATCTTGAAGTTGCTTCCTCCTTTTAACGTTGGTATATCTAGCACGACGTTTGCCAGAAGCCTTTTTGCGAACAAAAAGAGGTGATGGTTGTGAGATGTTTGAGGCGTGGTCAGACTGAGAGAAGAGTGGTGTGGTGGTCAATTCTTCAGGTTTACGTGGCACGTACGCATCGAAATGTCCCTTAGAAAGGTCCTGCGTAAAACGTAGCCTCTTGACAGAGTGACCCTCAACACCAAAACTCTCATAGAGCTCACCATTGCGGTAAACCTCGAAGACAAAGTCGAATAATTGACCAGCCGCCACCAACTCGCATAAACCACCATAAGTAAATGGTTGGGACATGTGAGCGAAATATTCAGCAGAGCTGGTGTAATTGTCCCCCTCGCTGTCGTGGGACATAATGGAGAATTCCTCCCAATTATCCACCACATGTTTCACAATTAGCTCACGCACATCGCTAGCCATTAATTCAGTGTAATACATAAGATAGGAGAGAGACCGGAACAGGCAAGCTCCATCCCCTATGATTGGGACAATAGTGTGAGGCACCATCTCTCCATTAACATTTAAAAACTCAAATGCCATACCGACTTAAAAAAAAGAGACAAAATGCACTGAAAAATGAAACAATTCTTTCCTAAATATAAATAATATACTGTAGTAGATTCTAGGAAAAGAGTCCTTAAAGCCGTTTATGCGCCCTCTCCCAATTTTCATAAAAAAATTTTCTTTATTATATCATCATCGTCTGAGTTTACCACTATGATAAACTCATTATGGTACACATAAGCTTAAATAATAAACTGTAGTAGATTCCAGGAAAAGAGTCCTTAAAGCCGTTTATGCGCCCTCTCCCAATTTTCATGAAAAAATTTTCTTTATTATATCATCATCGTCTGAGTTTACTACTATGATACACTCATTATGGTACACATAAGCCCTTAAGAGAATTCTATATTGGCATTAGTTATAGAAATTTCTTTATTATAAGAAATTTTTGAATTCTTTCCTAAATCTAAATAATAAACTGTAGTAGATTTCAAAAAAAGAATCCTTAAAGCCGTTTATGCGCCCTCTCCCAATTTTCATAAATAAATTTTCTTTATTATATTATCATTATAAATGTCCAAAAAAACAATTACGTAAAAAAAAACCAAATGCATAAGCCAAAATTAAGTAATTATTAGTCTGAGTAAACCACTATGATACACTCATTATGGTACACATAAGCCCTTAAGAGAATCCTCTATTGGCATTAGTTATAGAAATTTCTTTATTAAAAGAAATTTTTGAATTGGCTTTACAAAATTGCAAAATTTTTTTATAAGATTCAACACCTACGAAATAAGATTTTTTCTAAACTTTTACTAAGCAAAAGCACATTCAAGTTAATAGGATAAGCGGTATTGCGTGCGTTTAACTGCTTTAAATAGATAACAGTTTATAGTTGATATTAAACTGTACAATTAAAGCAAAAACGATCCTATTACCTGAATAACTGCTCAGGTTGATAAGCAGTATTGTGTACGTTTCACTACTTTAAATAAAGCAAATAACAGTTTATATTTATAAGAGCAAAAAATAGTTGGTATTAAACTGTATAATTAAAGCAAAAACGATTCTATTACCTGAATAACTGCGAACATGAAATAAATGTGAAAAATACTTTATAATATACACACTCCTCTCTCTCTCTCTCTCTCTCTCTCTCTCTCTCTCTCTCTCTCTCTCTCTCTCTCTCTCTCTCTCTCTCTCTCTCTCCTCTCCCTCTCCCTCTCCTCTCCTCTCCTCTCCCTCTCCTCTCTCCTCTCCCTCTCCCTCTCCCTCTCCCTCTCCCTCTCCCTCTCCCTCTCCCTCTCCCTCTCCCTCTCCCTCTCCCTCTCCCTCTCCCTCTCCCTCTCCCTCTCCCTCTCCCTCTCCTCCCCTCTCCCTCTCCCTCTCCCTCTCCCTCTCCCTCTCCTCCCTCTCCCTCTCCATCTCCTCTCCCTCTCCTCTCCCTCTTCCCCCTCTCCCTCTCCCTCTCCCTCTCCCTCTCCCTCTCCTCCATCTCCCTCCCCCCTCTCCCTCTCCCTCTCCCCTCCCCTCTCCCCTCTCCCTACTCCCCCTCTCCCCTCCCTCCCCTCTCCCTCTCCCTCTCCCTCCCTCCCTCTCCCCTCTCCCTCTCCCTCTCCCTCTCCCTCTCCCTCTCCCTCTCCCCTCTCTCCCTCTCCCTCTCCCTCTCCCTCTCCCTCTCCCTCTCCCTCTCCCTCTCCCTCTCCCTCTCCCTCTCCCTCTCCCTCTCCCTCTCCCTCTCCCTCTCCCTCTCCCTCTCCCTCTCCCTCCCTCTCCCTCTCCCTCTCCCTCTCCCTCTCCCTCTCCCTCTCCCTCTCCCTCTCCCTCTCCCTCTCTCTCTCTCTCTCTCTCTCTCTCTCTAAAATGCTATAAATTGAAAAATATTACTTTTTTATCGACTGAAATTCAATTCCGTCGTATACAATTCTTTGAGATTCACTCAATTATTTCCTAAAAAAGTTGGAAAAATTTCGTAACCGATTTTCAAAAAAATACCGGTTCCCAAAAAGATCGGTAACGAAAAACTATACAGTTTATAGCACTCCCCGGCAAATTCTACCCCTGTTTTATATGCAATTCTTTAAAATTCGATCAATTATTTCTCGAAAAATTAGAAAAATTAAAATAACCGGTTTCCAGGAAATCGGTAACGAAAAACTATACACATAGTGGCACTCCCCGGAAAATTCTACCCCTATTTCATATACTTTCGGTGAAAATTCGATTCAGGGGTTTGGGCTGGGCGTTGATGAGTGAGTGAGTGAGTGAGTGAGTGAGTGAGTGAGTCAGTCAGGACATCTTCCTTTATATATATAGATTTAAATGATCCTGACAGCAATATAAATTAGATTTTGTCAGCTGATATACACGTCGTGCAAGTTCGAACCATTTTTTCTGTCTTTTTTCGTCTTGCGGGACATGCACAAAAATTTTATCGGGTGCATTTTTTGAATTTCTTTTGCACAATGGGACAAAACAAGCACGATATCCTGTTAGTTTCTTCAAGCCAACAATTTCTTCCTTTGCGTCCATATTCACTATTTTACTTTATCTCGAGAAACTCAAATAAACTCTTTCCTTCGCTGTATAACACCGTCTCAATCTTCTCGTCGTGACGTCACATCACCTTCGGTTAACTTCGGGCGTTTCCGGGGCATCATCGGATAGTTTGAATATTCATGTTTTAAAACGTTTTAATTATTAATAAATTCACGTAAAAAAAAAAAAAAAATTATTTACAATACAATTTATGTATAAACTATCATATTATGATGTTTTTAAAAAATCGTTTTGTACCCAATTGCATCACTCAATTGAGAGGAATTTCACAATTATTGCGCTAAGATGGTTTCTCACAACGTAGCGTTCTTGCCGGCATGAAGTTTTTGAATGATATTTGCACAAAAATTGAGCAATTCAATTTTAAGTTTAAATTTTGCACGCATATTTCAACATTTAGAAGCAAAATCACTCCAGCATACTTCAGCAAACACCGATATATAACAGTTACATACATATATACCATAGTTCATCATATTTTACATACGAGAAAGAACGCTACCTTATCGGCGATCCAGTAAATACAAAATAAAACTTAAATATATTTCTCAATTATTTCGCAATTTTTTCCAAAAATTTTGAAAATATTCCGCTAAGATGATTCCTCATAACACTGCTGTCTTGCTGAAATACTATTTAGAAATAAATTATGCAAATATTTATCAATATTTGCACAAAAGTCTAAATTTCTACTAGTATTGTTACATTGAGACATAATGGCAGCATTTCCAATTTCATCCGGATTTCGTCAAATAGTGTTATAAATCTTTTCTTGTCGGGGTGGTTGCCACTCGAAGGGTTTTTATAGAATAAATTAACTAAAGAGTACTTATGATAGACAGACTTTATTATTCCTTATAGAGTTATACAAGAATTTCTATTTAATAGACATACTATCCTAATCTAATTATGCACAACCAGTGAACTATATACTATACTGGAATGTGAACTCCCATCTAGGTAATAAGAAGAAAAAGACGGATTGCTTTGGGTCCATTTGTGTCTCTGTTTAGCAAACTTTTAATTGGTCAATAGTATTCAATTGTTCTCAAAAAGTATAGCAACAGAAAAGGAAGGTTGGGCACAATTCTCCATCTCGCTCGTCCCGATTTCTTCTAGAGAAGAATTTATTGTGCACAACATATACATATTTTTTTATGTCCTATCTATTCCAGCCAACCTCCGTTTCCTTATCTCTTTAACAGTTTGAATGATTCGATGCTTATCTTTACTTCCACTTCATCTTGATATCCCAAAACGTTATCCCCCTTTTTCTCTCTTAATCTCTCTTCTCTTCCTCTCTTTTTTCCTACACAACAAAGCATACCAAAAATATATTATTATTGTGTTCTTCGCACTATATTTTGAGTGTTGTATATTGGTGTTTTGAGTGTATTTTGTTTAATATTGATTTATTATATTATTGAATAGCATTTAGCATATCAATTTTCTTTTTATTACTTTCCTGGAATATAAACACTGGCAATTATAAAGAAAGAGGGCAACCTCATATATGACCTCGACCATATCGTATTTCAATCATAGCTTTAAAATAGTTTGCCCAAGTTTTCTCACGAGTAAAACGCTTTCTTATTCGTCTCGCCCACGGTCTTACATACAGGTCTCTCAACTCGTATGGTGGGGGATGGCTCGCTTAACGAAGCCAAAAGTTGTTCAGCTTGAGGCCGCTAGGATTGCTGCAATCGAGGGATGTTCTGTGCGAGTGACAGAGACAATAGTAGCGCATACGCATTATACCGTAATCTAAAGAATCCACAACTTCTACACTATTATGTGTACAATATATATATATATATATATATATATATATATATATATATATATATATATATGGGGCATTCTCCGCGTGTCGGAGTCCTCTCCTGCCCACTTCAATTTTTGACGTAATTCAACCAACCAGGGCTTAAAATTTTCGTTGAAGTGTCTACTTTTTAATGCCATGTGGCCTTTTGTGAAAATTCAATATGGCGGACTGATGCAGCGCCGAGAATGAAGAAAGTAAAAAAAAATTAATTGTATATCTTCTAAAAAAATGCAGAAATGTCACTTGATTTGGATGAAACTCGGTACTAGGCGGTTTTCGAGGTCGTTGATTCCGAATCTGGTCGAAATTTGGAAATTCAAAATGGCGGATTAAATATGGCCGCCCGTAATGCAGAAATGTCACTTGATTCGGATGAAAGTCGGTACTAGGGGGTTTTCGAGGTCGCTGATTCCGAATGTGAAGTCGAAATTTGGAAATTCAAGATGGCGGATCCAATATGGCCGACCGAATGCAGAAATGTCACTTGATTTACGTGAAAAAAACTGTCGCTTCAGTAGCGCCAAAAGCTGTCACTGTAACACCGATAGGATGATTAGAACAGTTTTACGGTATTATTTTTAAGATCTAGATATTACATTCGTATTTAGAGACCTTCAAAAGTTCCTAACAATAATTTTGCATTGGTTGTTATAACTATTATTACGATTTTTCCTTGAAGTAATGGATAGTTTAGTTAGTTAATAATAACACGAAAGGAGGCAATGAGAGCCGTACATGCTTTTACAGAATTGCTTTTCCGGTGGTTCTTCAGTCGTTGAATACGAATTTATAGCTACGAACACGTATTTTTTAAAGAAGGTACCATAAAATCATTCAAACTATCCTGTCGGTCTCAGAGCGACAGATTTTGGCGCTACTAAAGCGACAGTTTTTTTTCACGTGAATCAAGTGACATTTCTGCATTTCGGTCGGCCATATTGGATCCGCAACCTTGAATTTCCGAATTTCGACTTCACATTCGGAATCAGCGACCTCGAAAACCCCCTAGTACCGAGTTTCATCCGAATCAAGTGACATTTCTGCATTACTAACGGCCATATTTAATCCGCCATTTTGAATTTCCAAATTTCAACTTCACATTCGGAATCAGCGACCTCGAAAACCCCCTAGTACCGAGTTTCATCCGAATCAAGTGACATTTCTGCATTACGGGCGGCCATATTTAATCCGCCATTTTGAATTTCCAAATTTTGACCAGATTCGGAATCAACGACCTCGAAAACCCCCTAGTACCGAGTTTCATCCGAATCCAGTGACATTTCTGCATTTTTTTTAGAAGATATACAATTAATTTTTTTTTACTTTCTTCATTCTCGGCGCTGCATCAGTCCGCCATATTGAATTTTTACAAAAGGCCACATGGCATTAAAAAGTAGACACTTCAACGAAAATTTTAAGCCCTGGTTGGTTGAATTATGTCAAAAATTGAAGTGGGCAGGAGAGGACTCCGACACGCGGAGAATGCCCCATATATATATATATATATAATTTAAAAATATATTGTAAATCGATAAAAGTATATTACAATATATTTTTATCGCATTTTGCATACAAAAATAATTTCGTGCAGACCAAGACAGATTTTATAGAAACTACTGCCTATACCTTAAAATTCTACGTGCCGATCGTGAATGAAATAGGGCAGGTACAAATAATCGAAAACAGCACACAATGTATAGTAAATAATGAAGACTTATTGATTTATTAATTTAGACAATTTTTGCGCCATTCGCTATTCGTTGGCACTTTAAAAACAGAGCGTTTTATTTTCAGGCTTTTGTAGCCTGTTTTGTATTTAGGTACAACGATGGATTTTGCCATCACTTCAAATCTGACAGAACATACAACGCGTCCACAGTGATGAACTTATTGAGCCCGTAGGTAGGTTGTTAATCTCAAAGAGCCGAAAGCCAGCTATCCGACGCATGAAGAAGTTTACGTTGGCACTGTCAAACCAACATCCGTCGATAGCAGCGACACCAAAAAATGACTTCGATATTGGAGTCATCCCCACTAGGGATGTGCCGGATACAGAAATTGCCGGATACCGGATACCGGATATCCGGTAATAACGTGAAACTGGATACCGGATAATCCGGCCGGATAATTTTTTGGCCGGATACCGGATATTTGCCGGATTATCCGGTACTAATTTCTAAAAAAATTTTAGTTATATTTTTTTTAAGTATTTTTCGCTCGTACTTTTAGTTGCATATTTTGTGATTTTGTCCCTAGTGCTTTCGTTTAAACGCGCACTTGTCTAACCTAAAGAGCCTTTATCTCTCTCCTAGAAGCTCTCTGCCCTGGAGTCTGGTCTCTAACTCTCTAGGTCTCTAGCATGAAGAATAGAGTAGAGAAAAGGAGCCTGGACTTAGGCCCGGTGTCCACGATGCAAGAACTGTGTCCAAGTTTCGGTTTAAGCCAATAAAACTGCTACTTTTCTGTAAGAGCTGCAAATTGATTGGCTTAAATCGAAACTTGGACACAGTTCTTGCATCGTGGACACCGGGCCTTATATGGGCGATGCGTAAAAAAAAATGGGCGCGTTTAGCAGACACAACTGTTGTGTTTGTCTTATCAACATCAACACTCCGTGTTGATTGGTTGGTTCTAAAAGTAAGAGCCAATCACGTTCGACTGCTACTGAGCGGCTTGGTCTGCCGAACGCGACCAATGCGACCGAATGCCGAGCCGAGCAGTAGTTTACTAATGCTCCGCAAGGTTGCGCTCTCGTCTCACGGGACACATGTTTGGTACACATTCTTCATGCTCTCTAGTTTCTAAGTTTCTAATGTCTAAGCTCTAAGTTTCAAGTTTCTAAATAAGATATCTTAAAACTTGAAACAGTTGAAACTAGAAGTAGAAGTGTAGACGGACTCAAATTAATTTATATGAATATTGAATAATTGAATTGCAATGGCTAACTTCAAGTCAAGTATTTGGAAATATTTCAAAGTTTCCAGTGATAATGAAACGACAGCAGAATGTCAGCTGTGCCGTGAACAATCTTTATCGAGCAAAATTATTCGTGGGAAAACACCAAAATTATTTAGTACAAAGCCATTGTGGAATCATGTTAAGCACAAACATCCTGCAGTTACAGTATGTAAACCCCAAACTGAAAATAAAGTAGATACGAGTGATACGACTGAGAAATGTATATCTGATGCTGATCTCGATGTTGATAATCCTGATCCTGATGAAAATTTTTGTTCGCAAGAGCAACATAATACACATACACATAAACAACATCAACCTACTTTGCAAATGACCATCAATCGCAATAAACAATGGAATATTAATGATCCTAAAGCGAAAGCTATATCACGTAAAATATGTAAGTAAATACTGTAAATTAAATACTAAATAGTGTAAATACTGTAAATAGTAAATATATTAACTTCAAATTTGCAATGCAAACTCTGATGAACAAATTTAAGTTTCAACGAAATAGAAACTTGCATTATTTAATTATTACGATCGTAAACGCTGAAATTAATATATTTCAAAAGCATGAAAATTCATCGAAATTTAATGTTTGTCTTTGTTTAAAAGTTAAAACTTTGACACAATGTATCAAGTATCAATGACAAAATGACATGCATATATTTCACCAGAGATCAGTTTAATATAAATTGAATACAAGCAGTATATTATTTAATGATAACAGCATTTTTTTCAGGCGAGATGATGACTTTAGACGCAGAACTTTTTGCTTTAGTGGAACGAGAAGGATTTTCAAAACTTTTAAAATATATAGTACCACGGTATAATTTGCCAAGTAGAACCTATTTTTCACGAACACTAATGCCAGAAATATATAAAGAGATAAGAGCTCAAGTGGAAGCTAAACTATGTACTGCAAAATATATATCTTTTACTACAGACATTTGGACCAGTTCTGTAAACAATGAATCATTCATAAGTTTAACAGCGCATTATATTTCCGCCGACACATTTAAAAAAGAGATATATACTTTGACAGTTAAACATTTCCCAGTCAGTCATACTGGTGGCAATATTACTGATATAATCAACAATATTATGGAAGAGTGGAATCTTAGTATTGATCAAATCCATGTGATTGTACGAGATAACGCTGCCAACATGATTTGCGGAATAGGTAACTTATATATTTATTATTATTTAATATTTATATATTATATATACAATCAATTAGAATCAAAAGCCATGCGATCCAAGCCTAGGTCTTTGACGGCCTTATGTTAGTTTCTGTATATATATATATATATATCTATATATATACATATAATTTTTTTTATGTATTTATGTATTTATGTAGGTTATTGCGATAAATATTACCACATGCCTCGGTGGTCGAATTGGTACGACGCCCTACACGGAATGAGGGAGGTTCCAGGTTCGAACCCTGGCTGAGGTAATATTTTTTCGCAATAAAATTCTTTACAGTTTTTAGATAATTAAATCGAGTCGATTTAATTCTGGGGAGAGAAGGGTTTTAATTCTAACAATAACTGTGTTTTAAAGTCCGACAAATAATCGGCGCGCAGTTTGTTGGAAAAATTATATGTATATATATAGATATATATATATACAGAAACTAACATAAGGCCGTCAAAGACCTAGGCTTGGATCGCATGGCTTTTGATTCTAATTGATTGTATATTGTTACGATCCTATTTCTCTTATTATTATTATATATACATTATATACATAAACTAATAGGAATATTAATTATTTTTTGTTTTATTGCAGATCTTACAGTTGCAGAATCTGTCGGTTGTTTTATACATTCATTGCAACTGGTTATCCATGATGCAATTTTTGTGCAACGAAAAATTGTTGATATTATAGCAAAATGTCGCAAAATTGTATCTCACTTTAGTCATTCATCGCAGGCCTGCACAAAATTGAAAATAATTCAAGAAAAATTAAAACTTCCGACCCATAAGTTAATACAGGATGTTGTCACACGTTGGAATTCGACATATTATATGCTGTCACGCCTTTATGAGCAAAAACAGGCTGTCACTGCATATGCAACGGAACATAATATTCCTACTCTTGATGCACAGCAATGGCATTTAATTGGAAATATAATTATTGTTTTAAAACCAATAGAAGAAATATAGCCCAGTCAAATTAGATTATTTTTGGGCGTTTGGATGAAAAAATTGCCGGCAAGCTGGAAATTGGTATACAGGTTCATTTTAGTGTTCTTTTAAACATACTAAAAGTCCCCATACATAGAGCGTGAGCCGGCTGCGCCATCTTGAAAAAAAGAGTACAAAAATGGGTTTTATGCGAATAACTCGGAAATTATTAGTTTCACGGGAAAGAACATTCAGAGCGAAAATGTAGCTGATAAAATTCCTCGCAATTTGGTTTTTTGTAGAACTTCGTACGACCATTAGTTCCCGAGATAGATTTTTTTGAAGCATCGGGCAAATGAGGAAAGAGCTGTTTCTTCGAGCGTTTTTTCAAAATACCTCAGTTCTGGCTGTCCGAAAGTAAAAAATGCATACAATGAAAGTGAAAGAGAATTAAATTACCTACAAAATCCATTATTTATGTTATACCGCGCGACTAATATTTCTGGAAATATTACGGTTTAAATGAAATTTTGACTTTCGGAAATTACTAAATAATACCTCTTGATAATAATAATTTATTGTAAACTTATATATAATGCGTATTAATATCTAGAACGTATCAATATCTTCTTCAACTTCTTCGTCCAGCTCGTATATGTTTAGGCACCCTGTTTCCTGGCAGTTACCGCAAAGATCGGAACACTTGAGACCTGCTTTTTTGCACCCACAGGACATTGTGCAATGTTTTTTACAGTTGCATGAGACAAGTCGTAAAATTTCATCCGGTGCTGGGGATTCCAACGTTTGAAGAGGCTGCAGATAGTTATTTACTTTGTGCCAGCCCCACATTTCGGGGTCCTTATGATTACCCAACCACGTTTGTACTTGGTGGTAGGCTCGGAATGAGTGTTGGGCAGCTGCCCCCTCTGTTGGTGGCAATGATGGCATACGGGATGTACTTTTTTGTGCAAATCTTTTAAACTCGTTGTAACGATGAACATTTAAATTGATTTTTTCTGGATGTTTTGCTCCATAAATATATAAAAACAGAATTTCTCCAGCTCGTTGAATTTCTTGGGCAGTCGAATTGCTATTGACGAAAATATTATTAACGTGTCTAAGTTCCTCTACTCGCTGCAGCAGATTAACAATTTTGTTTTTTTCCCTTTTGAAATATTGCCGAAGTCGTGTCACAGCCGCTGAACGCATGGGCCAGCAAAATAGTTTCTTTCAAGTATTCATCTTCTTGAAGTTTTTGGGAAGAATATATTTGTCTTTCGGTTTTCCCTTTTCCTGGCTTCAAAAAGAAGATGTTATTATTCACAGGTGCTAGAGCAACAGTCAAAACAAGAAGATCTACATCCTCTCCTACTATAGCACATTGCCTAGTCACAGAAATTTCAATTGCTGTTGACACGATGAGTACGTCAGCATCGCTTTCCGCCTGCCTGACTGCAAATCCTTTACCTTCGAATTTATCTTTTAGCATGGAAATAAGCCTCATTTTATTTTTGTCATTGCGTAAGAATTGTTCTTGGGTCACGGTGGCAACCATGTGTTCCTGAAAAATAATATCGGAGCATGATTTTTTCGCGCTACGCCGGTGTTGTTCGCATCGTTTTGTACTGTTGCCAGCATTGTCGTAGCCGTCAAAGACGATGACGCAATGATCTCCATAATGTTTTTGAACGTAATTCACGTACGCAGAACAAATGTCTCTGTATGATTTGTTGCAGCTCCAAAGGACACGGTGTAATAAGAAGCCTCCATCTATAACATACGTGGTGTCTACTTCTGGAATAACAGTTTCCGTACATTCTTGAAAAATTTTGTACATCGCCGATTTATTCGTTTTTCTCATCCCTGCCTCGCAAAACAAGGATAGAGGAAACGGAGCAAGTTCATATTGCAAGAATTCAGGAAGATCCTCATCCTTCTTTTTTGCAATGATAATTCTCTGGAATATCATTAAAGGATTTATTACTGCTCGTTTGTCATGGACCTTGATTGAAGAGTTTACAGCAGCCAGTGATTGCACTCTATTACTGCGTTTCATATGTACATCCTTGAAACTCTTGTCGATTATAGAGTCCATACTAGACTCTCCATTCTCTCGCGCAAGAAAGCAATTTATAATTTCTTGATCCCCGATGACTCCGCTGCTTAAAGACATAATTTTGTTTGATATTTCAAAAAGGTTGTGAGTTTCTAGCCATTCACCAAGTTTTTTCACGTCTTCATCATCTCGTTGCATTCTTGTTTCTCGGGCCTCTACATGCTGTTCTCCAGACGTAAATTGGACTTTACAATACTCCTCGAAACTTGCACAGATATCGTGAAGAATTGGCATTGTAATAACGAAGGACGTGAGGGTTTCGTCCGTTATACCTCTCATGACCGGACCTCCTTTGATTTTAAATTCTCTGTTGAGTGTTTGTTCAATTGTCTGATCTGACCATGTACCCGTCCAGAATTTCTTAGTACGCTTCATTGTGAAGTAGCCACGTTTACAAAACCTTTCGTATTCGACTGCATCTAGTTTCGATTGCAATTGTACCATGTCTTGCAAATAAATTTGACAGGATTTTGCGTAATGAAAATGGCCACTTGCGTGAAAAAATGGAACCATACGCCTTACCGCAAGCAAATGCTTCTTCCAGTTTCCTTCTCTCTCTGCCTGTATAAATAGTTTAATTATAGTGATCATGTGGAAATATTGCATCCACAATTTAGCAGTCGGCCCATAGTTCTCAATTTCCAAGAATTGTTGCTCCAGCTTCAATAAAAGTTCTGTTAAAATTGGGTCCACGTCGATATCTCTTGCAGTAAGGAGGTGATTTTCAAAATCTATCAATCTCGCAGCTACAGTTATTTGTTCGACGGGCGTTAAAGGTACGGATTTCAATACGATTTTTGCAAGAGCTAGCTGCACGAGTAAGTGGCCCCTGACAGCTCTAGCATAGGCATGACCTTGAAGCATTTTGTCAACGGAATTCGGTGCGTATATTAAAGCAAGAAGATCTTTTAGGCCGCTCCCTGCCATGATAAATCCTATTGTGCCCAAGAAAGACATGAGAATGTGGAAGCCTCCAAGTCTCACCACAACGTTACGCAAGCCCGAGTTGTCTCCTGCACAAGCAACAATATCCCTAGCTTTTATGTATAATGGCTGGTCAAATGTGACAATCGTTGTTTTCAGACCGATTTCTTCAGATTTTTTGACAGCCATAAGCAATGCGGTATAGACAGTATCATAATTGCTTGGAGGTGCGTTAATGAAGGGGAGAAATAAGACCTTAGTGACTTCAGCGGTTTTATGACTCATCAAACGTTCATGAAATCCCCTCCAGCCAGGAATATTGGGCCGTTCTTCATATTTCGCGCACATCCAAAGCACATCTGAATTTGTTGGCATTTCAATGCTTCTATCACAAGACACGACAGTTTTCAATTCTTCATTTAAATTTTTGAAAATGAACGATTTCAATCCTGCGTCACATTTTTCTTCGAAAATTTGTAATTCAACTACACCTTTCTTTTCTACACATGATGATTTCTTAAATACCTTCACTTTATCGATGTCTGTCGACGTCTGTAAGATTGCCGATGCAGGAGTGACGCATTGTATGCCACCCATGCTGTGGAATGTATTTAGACCGTCGATAGTGTTGATGTTAAAATCAGTGTTATCAAATACAAATTGGCAAAATGATTGTGGCAAGATTTGATCTTTCGGTGCCATCAGTAGCGACGATTCTAGGACTCTGACATCACTGTAAGAGACGCAAATTCCCAATTTCGACAAAATATCCATCAGAGATTTTGAGCCTATTTTTTTATATATGTATGTTCCGATGCTAAGTTGAATCGGCGATAAAAATGATCTTGGTCGAGTTGCTGATATTATGCTGTGAGCAATTGTGGTGCATTTCTTTTGCAGCGTTTCGGTTGGTTTTCTCTTTTTTGTTATTATTTCCTGCAATAACAATTTCAGAGATTCTGGAATAATATCATCCACGTTGGCTAAAAAAGCATGCTTATCAGGATACATAGAAGTATCATAAAACTGTCCCCGAATATCTGCTCGTATAATTTCAGCTGCTTTTCGTATCACTCGATTTTTTTCCTCACGATCATCAGCCACCCGACTTTCATACCACGTATCACTTAAAATCGCATATCCAGTATTTTTAAAGCACAATGTGGGAATTTGTTTATGAGTAACTGTCATAATTATTTCATCGCCATACTTCTCTTTCAGTTTCGTTTTTACGGTATTCATATTCGGAGCTTCATGGCCGGAGTCAGTAATCAAATCTATAAGCTCGTTAATTGAAAATTGGCATTCTTCCGAATTTTCTAAATAATCGAAAATGATCTGCATGGAAGATGAAATATCATTCGAAAGAGGTCGACTTACTTGCTTTGTCATACGTATTGGTTCACTCCATCTTCTATAACAATCTCGATGATATATCGCTTTAGAAGACACCAAATCTAAAGTTGTCGAGATACGTGCAGCCACTTCACGACCCCATTCATCGTTGCGTTTTTTTGCGGCTTCTCTCAAATAATCAAGTAAACTCTGTTTTTTTACTGTACAGACAATTCGCTTCAATCGTTGTGGAAGTTTTTTTTGAGTTTTATAAAAGTCATTGTCGATAACACCTTTGCAAAAAAAACATGTGTTCCGAAAATCGAATGATTCTTTTTCACTTCTCAACATTTTCTTCCATGTAGATTCATCAGTAGAAGTGGATGCTTCATCTCTTTCTTTCCTTTTTAAATCAGCTGTAATACTGTTCCTTCTCGTATAAGTTTTCCGACATTTTTGATGCACGCGCACAGAAGTTAATTGCATTATCAAGGGACTCTTCCCATCTTCTCGCAGTTTGCTACATTCGCGGATCGTCTGCAATCCTTTTCCCTTAACTTCGAAGAGTGTTTGTGTAGAATCTCTCTCATTGCAGATGAAACACTTTAATTCATGTGCCATGTTTCGCTATGCCTTCACCTGAGCAAATTCATAAATATTATTATAAATGTTTGTTACAGTTCAATTCCTCATTATTTTTATTATTTTTTTACAAAGTGTGTGTGTATGTGTGTGCGTGCGCATTTCATTGTACTACACAAGCGCATACGCATGCTCGCACGCACACATATTACATCATACATAATATTTATATAATATGTAATAATAGTTATTGTATTATTTTTTTAGGATTATTATTATTTATTATTATTATTATTATTGTATTTTATTATATTTACGTTTTGACATTAATATTTCTTTATGAATTTTATTTTAGGTTACGTACGCAGTTTTTTATGTTTTTATTGGTTTAATTATTAGTATATCAACAATAAATATGCATCCCTTACTTGCACTGTGTGCTCGCCTCTGCATATGAAACAGAAATTTATTGCGGCCACTTTCGACGCCCTATATCTCGAATACTACCCGTCTTAAAAATTTAACCCAAAGACCAACGGGAAGCTTACATCATGTATAATGAGATTTGAAACTTACGCCGACCGCAAAAATTTCCAAATAAATTTTTTCGACAATATTTAAATCATTAAAAATTACGGTAAACTGAGGAAAAAAGAGCAACATTATTCTAGCATCTGTTGTTGGTATAATTGTTGGTCACATATTAATGTCGAATATACTGTTTTTCAGGAAATTTTATAAGCTTCAAATTTGGTCTGAAGCATTTTGTACGTATCTCTCATAGAAACTGAGAAAATTACAAAAAAGTGTGGCAAACCCCATTTTTTTACGAAAACTCTTAAGAAAGGCATAATTGAAATGACAATTTTTTAAAAACTTTCATTTCAAAACCGGTTCCACTGCAGGATCACATACATATGCATATAAACTTTTGAAAAAATGTCGATATTATTTTTTCTAAAGTAATTTTATGTCATGTTTTGTAAAAAAACTATAAATTATTAAGAAATTTTTAACATAAACAAATATTTAAAAGGCTATATCTCTGGAAGTATTCATCACAGAACGTCAAATAAAAAATCATTTTAAAGATAATTTAATAAACTTCAAGAAACATGTGTATTTTTTTAAAAAAGATAACTTGGAAGTCCGCCATTTTGAGAAGTGTACCTAAAAACCGTTTCTTTTACGGATATCAAAAATACTATTAGTCGTATGCAAATCGGTCAAAAACCAAAATAATGAAAATTTAATAACCTTTCTATTTGATTTTAACAATTTTTTACGTAGGACTACCCATTTCCGACTTATATTGCGAGGAAATATTTATTCTCATAATTTCCGAAAGTCAAAATTTCATTTAAACCGTAATATTTCCAGAAATATTAGTCGCGCGGTATAACATAAATAATGGATTTTGTAGGTAATTTAATTCTCTTTCACTTTCATTGTATGCATTTTTTACTTTCGGACAGCCAGAACTGAAATATTTTGAAAAAACGCTCGAAGAAACAGCTCTTTCCTCATTAGCCCGATGTTTCAAAAAAATCTATCTCGGGAACTAATGGTCGTACAAAGTTCTACAAAAAACCAAATTGCGAGGAATTTTATCAGCTACATTTTCGCTCTGAATGTTCTTTCCCGTGAAACTAATAATTTCCGAGTTATTCGCAAAAAACCCATTTTTGTACTCTTTTTTTCAAGATGGCGCAGCCGGCTCACGCTCTATGTATGGGGACTTTTAGTATGTTTAAAAGAACACTAAAATGAACCTGTATACCAATTTCCAGCTTGCCGGCAATTTTTTCATCCAAAAATCTTAATTTGACTGGGCTAATAACAAAGATTGCCAGTGCCGATGATGAAAGCATTGGATATGTAATACCGTCAATAGCTACTCTTCAATCTTACTTGTCGAAACGCACTCAATCTCAAGAGAAGGATATAATGATTCTAAAAGAGGATTTAAAAAAATCAATTGAAAAGAGATTTTTAAACTTTTCTGGAAAAAATATTCAAGAAAGCTCTTGTTTTACACACGCTACATTTTTGGATCCACGTTTCAAAACTCGCTTTTTAAAAGATGAAGTCAAAGTAAAAAAATTAATCCTTGACGAGCTTCTTGCTATCAATAGTAGGATTAGAAGCAACGATGAACAAAATATTACCAATTCCAAGGATAAAACTACTGATAATGATAATGGACCGTCTTTCTCTGAAAGTCTTCATGATGCAGCTCATGAAAGTATTTGGCAATGTTTCGACGAAATCGCGAATGGGTCAAAATCAGATGTTGACAGTGTTGACACAAGCACAGAAGAGGAAAAAAACTTCAATAGACAACCCAGCGATAGAACGAAGAAAAAAACGATTGTATTCACCGCAGAAATAGATAAATATCTTGCCATGCCTTTAATAACGCGACAGGAAGACCCAGTAGTATGGTGGAAAACTCACGCTTCAGAATTTCCAAATTGAAAAATATTATCTCTCAAATACTGCAGTGCCCCTCCAAGCTCTGTAAACACCGAAAGGTTATTTAGCGCCGCAGCAGCCGTTTATACAGAAGACAGAAATAGATTACTTCCAGATAATGCAGAAATGCTCATATTTCTTATGAAAAATATAAAATATTTGAAAAATATGTAACTATAAATATATGTAATTAATAAATGAATAATAATATGATAATTAATTTTATTGTTAGTGTAGATTACGTCGCAGGTGTTTTCGACAAGTTCATCGTATATATGTACAAATTGCGCGATAAGGGTAAATTAGTAAATAGTGTATACGGCTTTTTATTAGTTAAATATTAAATATAGTTAATAGTTATTACCACCTGAGCAGATTATTCCGACTGGAGAAAAGGTTTTAGGTTTTAGATCCTCTTATAGCTATATTTAAGAGTTTAAGACTAAGAGTTTTAAGTTTTAAGTTTTAAGACATTATCAGGTGGACATAAATAAAGTAATAAACGCATAAATGATTTTAAATTTTGATTAATAAATTTTTTTCAAATTTTCAATATAAATTATACCACATATATATATATATACAATATACATGTCAATGTCAATGTTAAATGAGTTAAATCGTTAAATATGTCAATATTATTGACACAATAATGTCAAAAAACTAAAAAAAATGTCAAAAATGGCGGAATTGATTGAATAATCAGATAAATTAACTATCCGGCTATCCGGCCGGATTGTGAAAAAGTGGCCGGATAGGCCGGATACCGGATAGTTGCCGGATATCCGGCACATCCTTAAAAGAAATTAATTCATTTTTACCTAAATACTAACTTTCACAAACTAGATATTTTTCTCTGACAAATTACCAATTCTTTAAGTAATCTACACTTCTCACAAAAATTAAAGGAACACTAAATTTATCTTTAAAAATAGGCAAAATTCAAGCAGCTGTAACTTTGTTAAAAATGAACAAAATTTAAATTTAAAAAAGGATTTTAAAGCTTGAAATTTCCACTTTTGAAAGGTTACTATTATTTTTTAGTTTCTGTGAGTTTGGTAATTTTTACATATAAAAAACTACGAGCCGGACAAAATAGAAATTTTTTCTCTCACTTTGTGGGCCTGTCATGTTCACAAAAAAAATCCGCGAAAATTTTCGACTTTCTAACGTGAAAGCTTGAAGTTTTCCTTGCAAAATCTTTTTTTAAAAATGTTTTTACGATTTTTTGTTACTAATTTATCGCGGATTGAACAAGAAATGAGCTTTTTGACTTTGATTGCTCATAACTCCCTTAGAAATCATCGTATCGTAATTCAAAAAACAGATTCTTAAAGCTGAAACTTTGCTCTATTAAACGGTATAATTGCCAAATTTTTTTAAATAACGTAGATATGATACAAATTGATGAAAATAATGTAAAAATTAGCGATTTTTCTCTTTTTCATTTTGACCCAGAAAACAATTGTACAGAACAACAACGCAGACACGTAGAAACATTTTTAAAAGAAGATTTTGCAAGGAAAACTTCAAGCTTTCACATTAGGAAGTTGAAAATTTTCGCAGATTTTTTTGTGCACGTGACAGGCCCACAAAGTGAGAGAAAAATTTTCTATTTTGTCCAGCTTGTAGTTTTCTATATGCAAAAGTTACCAAACTTACAAAAACTAAAAAATAATAGTAACCTTTTGAAAGTAGAGGTTTTAAGCTTGAAATTTAAATTTCGTTCATTTTTAACAAAGTTACAGCTGCTTGAATTTTGTCTATTTTTAAAGATAAATTTAGTGTTCCTTCAAGTTTTGTGAGAAATGTATAATTTACTTTTACTTAAATATTATTAATTTTTATGTAAATAGTAATTTTTTGTAACCAATTACTAATTTGCTAATTCAATAAAAATTTAATTTGTTGTTATTGCTAATTTCGTGAATAATTAGAAAATAAAAAATAAAAATTTTTTGCAGATTCTTGCTTAACACTACAAAATAGGTGATATCAGTACAAAATTACCTTTTTCAAAAATGGTAAAAAAAGCCGCCAAGTACACGCAATGTATTTTGTAAATTCAAAAATCTAACCTAATTGGTAGCTTTATTTCTTTTTCACAAAATTATATTACCTAACTTAACTCAAGTGACATGTATTTCAAAAAAAGATGTAAAATCTTTAATTTCTTCTTCACAAAATTATATTACCTAACTTAACTCAAGTAACATGTATTTAAAAAAAAGATGTGAAATCTTTAAATTAAATTGCGCCAATTGTAAAGAGAATATGTATATTGCTTTGAAAGATAATTGTTGTGTAACTACTTTAAAGAAATAAAACCCAAGTGGTATCTTCGTGTTCCTATTCAAGGGTCTTCCTATTCCAACCCAAGTGGTAATAGCTTCTTGATTCTCTTTAACAAATTTTTAATATTACAAAGAATCATTTTAATTACAAAGAATTAAAGAAGTAACAGTACAAAATAAAAATATTTAATTAAAACAAAATAACTAAATTTTTCTTGTAAAAAAACTTGGCGCTGCTAGACTTTGAAATTTAAACATTAAAATTTGAACATTAGTACTAAGATTTTTGATTGATGTATATAGACAGTACACATATAGGCGGGGATGGATCTTGGTTTGCGTGGAAAGTTGAAAATCTGAATCGTATACAATGATAGACCTTGCCTTATAAACAGACCGAAATGAGAGGTGGGGTGAACCTCGCTTCAATCTAATCAAAGGTCTATCATTGTACGGTTCAGGTTTTCAACTTTCCACGCGAACCAAGGTCCATCCCCACCTACCCCCGCCTATATGTGTACTGTCTATACACATATATCAGTAAATTACTTCCCTTAGCACTGACACAATCTGTTATATTTTTTAGTTACATTTGTTAATAACTTTTTAATGAACAACGACCGGCTAAAATCTTCTGAAAGTCACTCAGGAAGATGACCTTGACATTATATATCAAGGTCAAGGTCATACATAAGGTTGCCATCTTTCTGTATAATTACCAAAACACTTTGTGAGAGTAGGAAATCATTAAATATTTTGTTAAAAATTATCTTACTTGATTTATTTGTGATGACGAAATATTTGCCATAAATACAAGGAAACTATGATTGGTTTCATTTTTATCAATGGTCTGCAAATATTTTGTTCTTGTATTTAGAACTTCCTCAAGTTGTCTTTTATATTTTCTTGCTAATTCCAAAGCTCTAATTAAAAACATAAATGGATATTATACATTAGTTGCTTAATAAATATTAAAAAAGCAGAAAAGCATGAGTAAACAATACTTAGCATCTAATAGATGTATTCGATTTTTATTATTACTACAATATATTAAATCTTTTTATTTCTATAATAAACAAGGTATCTGATAATAAGCGTAACCCTTCTCAGTGGATGGATACAATGAATAAAACTGTATAGAAAATCTTTTACTGTTTTATGATTTTTGCAATAACAGACCGACAAAAAAATTTTTGTCAAATAACTCTAATCAGAGTAGATGTTTCTTATAGATTTTCGGTCACAAAAACAATACCACTGTCCAAATTGCGGTAATTATGCATATTAAGACCCCACTCGCCAATGACCTTGACCTTGGCATATGTTGTCAAGGTCATGACCCTGAGTAACCTTGACCTTGAAAAAAGTGGCGGTCACGATCCGTTCAAAAGTTACGAAGCATTAAAGTTTTCGCTTTGCAAAATTAGTTGTATATCGCCACAAATATTCACACAGATGATCGACTAACTTATCTTGTTTAATACCACCTCTACTTAAACAAGCTCGTAATGCACGCCACGAACCCATGTGACAACTCGTTTCGCGTGGAAAGTATATGCGTGGAGGCAGTAGGTTCCGCCCACCTGCGGTCACATGGGTTCGTGGCGTGTTTTACGAGCTCGTTTATTGTATATCGTCACAAATATTCACACAGATGATCGACTAACTTATCTTGTTTAATACCACCTCTACTTAAATGAGCTCGTAAAACACGCCACGAACCCATGTGACAACTCATTTCGCGTGGAAAGTATATGCGTCGAGGCAGTAGGTTCCGCCCCCCTGTGGTCACATGGGTTTGTGGCGTGCTTTACGAACTCGTTTATTGTATATCGCCACAAATATTCACACAGATGATCGACTAACTTATCTTGTTTAATACCACCTCTACTTAAACGAGCTCGTAAAGCACGCCACGAACCCATGTGACAACTCGTTTCGCGTGAAAAGTATATGCGTGAAGGCTGTAGGTTCCGCCCCCCTGCGGGGGGCTCCACTATTATTAAACTAGACACATAGTATGCCTTCAAAGTACATGCGTTGGTTTTCCACTTCTTTAAAATTTTTCATTTACTGCTTTAAAAGACTTTCCTTTGTTCGTACATGTACTATTTCCACATATATATTAGTCATTTACAAGATAGTTAGTCAATCATCTGTGTGAATATTTGTGGCGATATACAACTAATTTTGCAAAGCGAAAACTTAATGCTTCGTAACTTTTCAACGGATCGTGACCGCCACTTTTTTCAAGGTCAAGTTTACTCAGGGTCATGACCTTGATAACATATGTCAAGGTCAAGGTCATTGGCGAGTGGGGTCTTAATATGCATAATTACCCAAATTGCTCCATCATGTCAGGTTTTAAAGTTATTTTAAATCAATTTTAAGATTAAAAATCAGCGATTTATAGGGAAAAAATGTACAATAAATCACTAACCGTCAATAAAATAATACAAATAATTGAAATGTTTTACTTATATATTGATTTCTTATTAACAAGGATAAAAAAAATTGTCTCAAATAGCAATAATGTTTGTTAAGAACATAGTACGTAAAAAAGGCATATTTTTCATGTTTGGTAAAATTAGTGCAAACGAATAGTCAGATTTCAATGTTATTGAGTACTTGCTTTGGCAGTAGGGGAGACCGGGGCGGAGTCGTCACTACAATTATCTCGAAATCTGTATGTTGTGTGAACTCGCCATTAATATTGTAAACGCTACTTATGGTGCCCATATGACCAACGGAGTTTAATGAGATTATATGCCATGTTGTGATCTTCATTAAGGCAAACGTGTTTTCGAAGGTTAAAAGTGAAATTATTTGCGCGTCGAAAATTTTTAATACTAGCGTTTCGGCCCGCGCTTCGCGTTGCCTCAAAGCTAGCGCGTGGACCTCAAAGCTAGGAAACTATAGATCTATATATAGATATATATAGATCTCTGTATATATATATTGATATAATTCAGGCGTGTGTGTGCGCGTAGG
>NW_027249388.1:0-110000 GCF_030848795.1 Temnothorax nylanderi | reverse complement strand
TACCGGGGTACAGTATAGTTAGATGTGATGCTGAAAATAGAAATACAGGAGGAGTACTGTTATATGTTAGGGATGATATTAAATTCAGGATAGTTGATAAGAAAAAGATAGTGTCAAACTGTTGGTGCGTGGTGGTAGAATTGAGAGAGAATTTGTTTAAAGGTATGATAGCAGTAGTGTATCATTCGCCGAGTGCGTCAAATGGCGATTTCGTGAGATTTCTGGAAGATACGGTCGAAGATTTAATAATAAAGTATGACTGTATAGTAATAGGGGACTTTAATATAGATATAATGGTAGATTCATTTTACACAAAGAAATTATTAACGGTAATGCAAAGCTTAGGGATGAGGCAGTATGTTGATTGTCCAACGAGAGTTACAAAAGATAGTCGAACGAGGATAGATTTAATTTTTTCGAATAAGGAAATAAAGGTACAAGTGAATGAGAAACTTAAAATAACGGACCATGCATGGCTAAAAGTAGAATTTAATATGAATAAAAAGAGAAATAAATATAAAGAATTTAGAGGCAGGGACTATAGTAAATTTAATGTAGATGAATTTCTTAGAATAATAGAAGAAAGAACTGAGCAAGGTCAAGGGCTGGATATAAGTATAAGGGCGGAGAGATTTGTTAATAGTATAGTAAGTGTATTGGATACTGTAGCACCGAAGAAAAAGTTTAAGATTCCGAAAGTATGGGAAGGGAAAAAGTGGTATTCAGATGAAATTAGAATGGCAGCAGATAGAAGGGATGAGGCTCACAGTAGAGCAATAAGCACAGGTAAGGAGCAGGACTGGGAATATTTCAAGAATGAAAGAAATGCAGTAGTAAAACTTATCAGAGCAAAAAAGAAGGAATATTATGAGAATATGGTAGATAATAATAGGAGGGATCCTACAAAGATGTGGAAAAGTTTGAAAGAATTAATTAAGGGTGAGCAAAGGGGTTCAGAGAACATCGATAATGTAGATTTTGAAATATTAGAAGACATGGAAGAATGCAATATAGCTGATAAATTTAATACATATTATGTAAAAAGTATTAGTAACTGTTCCGTAATTTTCTCGCGATCGCGGATCAATACCGTACCGGTAACGCCATCCGTCAGTCGCCCTCCGAACGAAGGGATTTCGCGCCGCTCCCCCCGTCAACCCTCACCGCGAAGTCTCTCGCGGCACGTATCGATCCTGTCATGCCGTGATCGCATGATCCCGGAAACGCAGGTGATTGGTCGATACGCGTCGCGCAAAGGAAAGCTCCCGAAACACGAGAGTTCGCGGTCAGTAGCAAAAAGTACTCCGGTTCACGAGGTCGTATACCGTCGTGCTTCCGTTAACGTACCCCGGTTCACGCGGTCTCAAAAATACCGTCGTGCATCCGAGTTTACTGCGCTGTCAGAGCACCGCTAATTATCGCGCCGTTCGTGCGTGCTGCAATTCGCTCTCGCCTCCGCGAGCAGTGAACATTCGCGTATAAGTCACCCTGCGTGCCTCGCCATTGTGCGCTCGATCATCGTGATCGAGCCGACTTTTGTGAACATTCTCGCGTCTTGTGTTACGAACAAGTGCGACTGCTGTATAACGCCTCAAGTGCGTTCATCGCGTGCAAGCTACATTGCGCGTCTTAATTGCCATCGCCTCCGCGCTCTACGAACACTTTCGTATCACGTGACCAGCGCTCATCGAATCACGTGCGCGCCGAGTGTCGTGCTCAAATGAGAGCGCGTCAACCAGCATTTGTATTAACCTGACAATTAAACGATATTTGTGCAGTCCTCCCAAATCAAGTGTCTCATTCAAACCGCACGTCGGATCCCTGTCGGGGTCGACCCGGCATCTTACGCCAATTGGCGAACCGGAGTTACGCCCGAAAAACATAAAAATTCGCCAACAGTAACATTGTGCAATCTATTAATAATAAGGGGATAAAAGGCACAGGTAGGAGACCTATTTATGTAATTGAGAATAAGGGAATTATGGAAAATTTTGAGCCAATTAGCGCAAGAGACCTGGAACAAATTGTTAGGGAACTACCACGAAAGAACGGAACAGAGGAAGGGATAAATAGTAATATACTGAAAATGGTACTACCTGTGATAAAAGATGAGTTTGTAGGGGTAATAAATGATTCGCTTAGGACAGGTAAATTTCCAGAAGGATGGAAAACATCCACGATAATACCGATACCAAAGGTAAACAAACCAAAAAAAGCGAGCGAGTATAGACCGATTAATATGCTACCGATATATGAAAAAGTATTAGAGTTAGTTGTAAAAAAACAGTTGAAAAAATTTCTAGAAGACAATGAAATAATAACCGAATACCAATCGGGTTTTAGGAAACAGCAGTCGTGTGAGACAGCAATTCAAAGTTTTATCGAGGAATGGAAATTGATAATTGAGGAGAAAAAAATGGTGGGGGTGTTATTCTTGGATCTCAGGAGAGCGTTTGAGACAATAGATAGGGTAAGATTAGTGGAAAAATTATATCAGTATGGAATAAGAGGAGTGGTATTGGAATGGATAATATCGTATTTAAGTAATAGAAAGCAGCAAGTTAGATTCAATGATATATGTTCTAAAATAATTGAGACAGTATATGGCGTGCCACAGGGATCCGTATTAGGACCTCTATTGTTTATTTTGTATATAAATGATATAGTTAAAGTCTGTCCGGAGGGAAGTATATTTAGATTATTTGCAGATGACACGACCGCAAGTGTAACAGGTAAAAGTTGTGAGGAATTAGAAATAAAACTAAATATGGTGCTCGGTATACTTGAAGAATGGATGAATGTGAATATGTTAAAAATAAATGCAGATAAGACCAAATATATGATAGTTAGAAGTATAAGGAAAGAAATAAAAACAGACATAATAGTAAAAAGTTTGGATGGAACTATAATTGAACGTGTCGAAATAACGAAACATCTGGGGTGTAATAATCCCAACTCCGTTGGGAGAATCACTGTGATTATATGTTAAAGAAAATAGGGAAAAAAGTGAGTTTTCTGAATAGAATAGGAAATGATATATCGGTGTACACTCGATGTACTGTGTATAAGTCTATCATAGCGCCTCACTTTGAATATTGCGCAACGATGTTAGTAGGCATGGGTGAAACGCAACTGAATCGACTGCAAGTGGCACAAAACCGTGCCATGAGAGTCATACTGCAATGCTCGCGATATACAAAGGTAGAATTGATGCTGCAAACCTTTAAGTTTATGAATGTAAGACAGAGGCTAATGTACAATGTATGTATTTTTATTTTTAAGATAGTAAGAGGCATAATGCCAAAACATTTAAGTAATAGGATAGAAATAGTAGGAGTTGTGAGTGGACGTCAAACGAGGCAGGCTGAGAATATTAGAATTCAATATTGCAGGACGAGAAGCGCACAGAAAAGTCTATTTTATGAAGGTTTGAATATGTATAACGCCTTACCGATAGAAATTAAGCAATGCGAAAGAATTGAACCATTCAAACGTAAGTTAAGAGAATATATTGTACCTCATGTAGAGGAATTAATTTTAGGAATTATGTAAAAAATAGCCGAGAAGGCTAATAAAGCTCAATCAATCAATCTCTCTCTCTCCATATCCCTTATCCTCATCTCTGTCCTTTCTTCCTGCCTTCTCCTCTTCATCCTCTTTTTTACCTTCATTGTCCCCTTCGTCTTCCTCTTCTGGATTACCTCTATCCTCTGCATCTCTTATTCTCCCCCCCTTCTTCCACACTTTCCCTTCGTTGTCTCGCAATATCTCTTCATCCTCCTCCCATTTCCACCATTTTCCTTCTATTTGTATTTTTCCATATCCTACCCTTACTCTCTTACCATTTCCTCTCTCCTGTTTTGCAATGTCTTCTAAATTCCATATCATCTTCCTCTCCTTCCATGTCAGGTCATCATCTATTCTTATCCCTTTTTCTCTTAGTCTTCTTCTCTCTATCATGACCTTTCTTTTCTGTTCCAATCCCTATTACTGTCATTCTTACACCTCCCTCTCCGCCATTTTCAATGACCTTCTTACAACTCACTTCCGCCTCTATTCCTACCCCCTTTAGAATTTTTTTAACCTCTTTTTCTACTTCGTTCCTATTTCCTTTTGTTCCTCTTATAACTATGTTTTTTCTTCTTTCTTCTCTCTTTCTCTCTCTCTCATCTCTAATTTCTTATCTATCTCCTTTAGCTTTCTCTAAAGTCCCTTCTCTCTTACGTCTTCTTCTTTTCCTATTCCCCCCTCTTTCATTTTTATTATCATCTTTTCCATTTACATTATTCTCTATTCCATCTCCTCTTTCTCTTTCCTCCATTTTTCTTCTCTCTCTTCCATGATTCTTTTTAAAACTTCCATCTCTTGTCTAAATTCCCTCCCCTGTTCCCTCATTTTCTCTTTCATCTCTTTTACCCCTTCTCTCATCTCAACCTTTACCTCATTCTTTATCTCTTCTATCCATTTTCTTTCGTCTTCTGTACTTTCCTTGCCTTCTTTTTGCAGCGATCTTTGCAGTTTCTTGCTCCTGCTGAAAGCCCATTCTTCAGTTTCCCCTCTTTCTATCGCCCCTCTCTTTCTCTTTATTAAATCTACGTTGTCTGTACTTCCTCTTCTCTCACCTTTCCCTCCCTCCTGTTCCACTCCCTCTAATTCTATTAATCTTGCCGTTTTTCCTTTTTTTTCCGTCATTTTCCCTCTGCAATATCTATCTCTCTAGCTATTCTATGCCTCAATGTGTTTACCGTTCTTTTCTCTTCTATATCAATACTAATATATGCCCGCTCGCGCGCCACCGTATCGTCTCTTTCCTATCGCCACTCTACACTAACTTTCGTCCGTGCCGTACCCGTCACCTCTCCCTTGCCACTTTCCTTCCCTTTATCCCTTTTTACCTATTCCTCCCCTTTTCCACTCTTTCACCTCCTCACTCTCACACCTCCACTCTCTCCCGCTCGATCGCTCTCGCCTTCTCCAACCTCCTCCAAACTACCTTTCTATGCAATTTTAACCTCGCTCACACACACACACACACACACACACACACACACACACACACACACACACACACACACACACACACACACACACACACACACACACACACACACACACACACACACACACACACACACACACACACACACACACACACACACACGCACACACACGCACACACACGCACACACACGCACACACACGCACACACACGCACACACACGCAAACACACGCACACACACGCACACACACGCACACACACCTGTCACTCTCGCTAGCACCGGAAACGGAAGTCCGAAGGGTGTCTATTAATTTCCTTATTTTTGCTGGACTTGCTGCAACTTCACGGAGAACTACATTAAGCTCTCGTTCGTTTGAGTAGTTTGCAGCATAACGACATGCATTCAGGATTCTCTGGGGATCGTGTTTCAATTCAGCACTTATTCTAGAGGCATTTCGGCGTTTCGAACGATCAGACATATTGCCAAAATCAATTGTTGGGCGACCAGGACCTGCGGTTGAACTCAATTTCTCCAAGTTGGCATTATTGTCATTGATGATTATTTTACGATAATCAAATGTAAATTCCGAATCTAACTACTCTGCATTTTTCGTTTCAAATCTATTTTTCATTCTGTTTGCAGCCTGAAATTTTAAATTACGTCTCGTTCTAAGTGAAGATGTAAGTGATCTCAATTCTTCCTTCCCTCGAGGATGAATATTGTGATCGGTAAAATTCATTTTTGATAAAATGTATTTAACTCCAGAATCTATTCCGTCTTTTACAATTATATCCAAAATCTCTCTTTTGGTGAATGTTAGTGCCATTATGCATTATAAGACTGCGCTGAATTCAAATTTAATAGAAAAAATGTAAAATATTAGGAATAGATATATAGGATACAAAAAAAATAGAAAAAAGTTAGAAAAATTTGGAAAAAAATGAATGACTAATACTACTAATACACTGCGATTGTAAATGATTAAATTAGAATGATTGAAATTAACGCAGTATATCCCATAACACCGGGCTGGGTTTTGCTGTGGGCCTTTGCTGGCCCGTTCTCCGCTCGACACCTTGAGCGGAAGCGCCCGCTAAAGCCCGATGCTTGGGGAGAAACGGGGAGGGGTCGGCCCGCGGGCGGGGGTTCCTTGTGGGTCGACACTACCCTCCCCCCTAATGTATGACGGTCGAGAGGGTGGTGTCTCATCCCGACCGTGATAGAGGAGCAGTCCCCGTCACAATGGGGACTGGTGCCGTTGGGCACGAGCAGTTGGCGCTGGGGAGGTGGCGGAAGGATATAGTTAGTTCCCGCCACCTCCCCAATTGGCGCAGAGGTGGACACCGGGTGGGGTTTCAGTCGGTAGGTCATGCGCGGTGTTATATCCCGTGCATGGAGTCCGACATAACCGCCCTCTCCCTCCCCCGGGGAGAGGGGGTATGCTATGAGCATTTCCCCATCGTAATAAAAAAAAAGTATATCCCGTAACAGGCCATGGCCAGATTTTGTGGCGTGGTCATGGCCCGAAAGGAGGAGGCTGAAAGGGTCCGGCGCGGGGAGCAACCCGCGCCGGATCAGGCAGATGGAGTGGACGGTGGAGTCTTCCGGCGGCCGCGGGGAATACCTCCCCGCGCTCGCAAAAATTTGTCGTTTAATTTCTTATTTTCTACTATTAAATTCTCCACGACAGTTATTTTTACAAGGAGAACTAGCTATTACATCTCACACGGCAGTTGATTGGATAAATTTTTGTCGAGAAGTATATTTTTTTATTTTCTACATTAATGCTGCTATCATAATGATCTTTGAAATAGTAAATGACACGTATTTTTATATAGCTTTTGGCACAATGGCTGTTGCGTAATGAAGAGCAAATTGGCGGTTCAAATATCGTTGTAGAAATCGATCAGGCTAAATTTGGAAGGCGCAAGTATCATCGTGGACGTCTCATTACTGGCCAATGGTTATTTGGAGGTGTCGAACGACATACTGGCAGATTTTTTGTTGTTCCCGTAGAACAACGCTCATCTCAAATTTTAATTCCAAATATACTTCGTTTTATTGCACCGGGTACTGTTATCCATAGTGACTGCTGGAGAGCATACAATGAATTAAAAAATTATAACTATACACATCGTGTTGTGAACCATAGTGAAAATTTTGTAGATCCTCATACAGGAGTTCACACACAAAATATAGAACGTTTGTGGCGTGATATTCGAAGTGTAATACCGAAATATGGAACTCGCAATTATCATTACGTACATTATTTAGCTGAATTCTTATTTAAACGTAAATATGTATACTGTGAACGTATATGTAAGTTTTTCGAAATAATGGCAACATTATATCCTCTCACTGAAAATAATACATCTGACTAGAAACTCTAAGAGTATATATGTTATTGTTTATATTCTTTCGATCGAGCTTATAGAATGTGCCCACGCATTTAATAAATAATATTCACAATTGTAATCACACAATTATGGTTAAAGCAGGGAATACTTTATATTTATGCTTTCTAACAGATACAATTGTATATATACTTTTCAATATACCAACTATTCTCTGCTTTAAATAACTTTTCTTTCAATATACCAACAATTCACTGCTTTAAATAATTTTCCTTCGTTCATACATGTACTATTTCCACATAAATATCAGTCATTTATGTCTATTAGTACTCAAAATAACTGCTACATTTTTCAAACTCTTTTTGTTTATAACTTTTTAATAAAAAACGAGCGCCGGCTAAAACTTTCTGAAGGTCACTCAGGAGGGTGACCTTGACAACATATGTCAAGGTCAAGGTCATCGGAGGTGCCTCCCCTAAAATGCATAATTACCTAATAATTCCCTCCCCCAAGACCGTCAAAAGCCGTCGAACCGACGGTCCTAGTCGGTGCGCGGCCTCTGCCCCTAGGTCTCACTGGGGCGGAGGTTGTACGGGCACAACAGTGCCAGGTATCGATCCGCAGGGGAGGTGGATGGAGCGAGTCCCCCCCTGGGGGGGTTCCGTCTCGTGCCCTCTTCCCTCGCGGACGGTGGGGGCCGGAGTCCGGGCGGGGATTCTCGGGCTCCGACCCCGCCCCCACCAACACCGGGGCGCGTCGGGGAGAGGTGGTGGCCACTTCCCGCTGCTACTAGGTTTTATCCCATAAGGGAACCCGGAAGGACAAACCCCTCCCGGGGAGATGGCGCGCCACTGGCGCCAGGCGACGAGTGCCCTGGATGTCATGATTCAGTTCGTTCCCGGGGCATTCGCCATAACATCAGAGGAGGCCACTCGCTGGTGTTTTAGTGGGTAGGCTGCGCGTGTCGCACATTTTGCGGCGCGCGTAGAATCCCACACTCCCCTCGTCCTCTCCCCGGAGGCGAGGGGGTCTTCCCCTTCGGGGGCCACTGGGCAAACCAGGCTCTTTGCGGGCCTGGGATCCCAGTGGTGGAAGATTTCATCAGCGTTAACAAAAAAAAAAGTATATCCCGTAAAGTATTACCGGCTGAAACGGTCTCCGCACTTTAAGCGCTGCGCCGCGCCAGGTAAAAATTGTGGAAGCACGTCAAATAGCCACTTAGCGCTAATGATAACGCATTGAAGACGCATATCGGGGCGTTTTTTCCTTTCCATGTACGCGTTCTCAACCTGCCTAGTGCCTGACACTCACTGCGCATACGCAAGTCATGCCGTGCCGCCCGATTCTCGCGATATACGGTCGCGTACGGTCGCGTACGCTATCACGTAAACACATTATTTTCTTCAACGTACATAAAAACGGGCAAAAGTGGGTACATTTATGTTATAGCATATAACATATAGAACACATTCATACTTCGTTCTTTTTTGTATGACGTGTTATGGCCGGTTATGACTAATCGAAAGGTAGTACTGCCCTGAAAAGTTCAGTAATACATCGAAAAATGTTGCATTATAAAAATTTTTTATTAGATATATTAACCATAAATTTACATTTAATCCCAACATTCCTATCTATTAAAAAACTGACGGAGCAATCTTTAAATATGTGGAATTTTTATTATTTTCGACATTTATAAAAAGTAATCACGACATTGGTAATAACATATTGGTCAGTTTCACAGTGCTGCTAAATCAACAGCAATTAATAAAACACTAAAAAAATTGGATCATAACTACTTCAAAATATTGTTACCCCCGCGTTGAAACGGCCCTTAACTCCGAGCTGAAACGAGCGGTCATTCCGCAGCAGTCGCGAAGCGGTCCCTTGAGAACGGGACACATGTTGATTTATCATCGCCTGTCAGATTTATCTGGAGATTTGAACCGTTCGGACCTGTTCTCCAAACCCTTTTCTGTACTAACGTTCTGAGCCTGAATAAACCTGAGTTCCTCCTTTTTTTTTATAACGAGTGTGGTTATTTCCGCGATCCCGGGAGTACGCTGACGCGTTCGCGAGTGCGCGCGACTCTTAGAGCGGACGGAGCGTAACAATATCTAGAACATGATGACATGAACAATTTGATAAAATTTGAAAGTTGGTTTTTGGCCACTGTTTTCGGGTCCCTGGCCCACTGTGCACCCCACCCCACTTCTCCTTACAGGGCGAAACAAGGTGTATCATTGTACGGTTCGAGTTTTTAATTTTCTACGCGAATCAACGTCCACCCTCACCCACCCCTGCTTGCGGGGGAGGGGCGATAGCCCCTCCCCCCCTACATGTGGACACAAACTGTTATATTATCTCAAACTTTTTTGTTCATAACTTTTAAATAAGCAATGAGCGACGATTAAGTTATAAGGAAAAGTTACTCAGGGTCATGTCCTTGATAACATATGTCAAGGTCAAAATCATTGGGGCTGATTTCCCTATACTAAATAATTACCCAAATTTTCTCTCTTTGTCCTATATTTTGTACGCGTTCACACATTTTTAATTAATTTTATACACAACTATATATTTTACACAACATTAAAAAAAGTATGTCATATATACCAACGCAAAACGTACAATACATAAGCACAACTTAACTGATCAAAAATTGATCGAAAACTTTTTAATATTAATGATTTAGCTTTTGTAAAATTTTGACCCATATATTGTATAGTAAAACTGCTTCAATTAATTTTGCCCAGTTGCTATGCAGTATATCAAAAGAAACCAATAATACTATATAGCAACTGTTCGGGTGCTCAGTCAAACTGTACACAGTACCTCTTGCGGTATTAAAAATCGAGCTTCAAAGTTTCAACTTTTAACATGGAATTCCTATTCCGAGCTATTGTGAAAGAGACATTATGAATTGTAAAAAAAGTTTTCTCTAAATGTTTTTTTAAGAAACTAGTATATGATGCTCCATAAAAATAGAAATAATATGCGATAAGTGTCAATACCCTTGCGGTACTCGTTTTCGAGAAATACTTGTGTAAAGTACGCGATTTGATGAATTTTTCGCTCGGTTCAGAGTGACAGAAGAGAGAGGCGTCAGCGACTTAATAACGCCGCATAAGTTCTCACGCGTGAAGTTAACCTCTTATATTTTAGATGTTATTATATGTAATATTTTGTATATAAACAATTTACTTCAGTAAAATAAATTTTCTTTTTAAGCATGAATACAAGTTGAGCATGACTGGAGCCGGAGAACGTCCTTAAAATACTTAAACTTTTTGAAAATTGTTCTATATTTTGCAAAGTTATACAGAATGTTCCAACGCACTGAATCATATGTTCGTGATGAGGTAGAAGGAATCAAGATAAACAAAAATGTTTTCTATCATTAGCGCGGCAAGTCGACAAGCGCGCGTATGGGCGCATGACCACGCCCCTCGCCACTCACTGCTCGCTCACGCGCGCGCCTGCCGACTTGGCCGGACTTCGGCCTACCGCTTCTCATGCGCTTATTCACTCAGACATATTAATTAGTAACTCATTAACTATTGCGAATATCGTAAAATGGTAGAGAACATTTTTGTTTATTTTGATCCCTTTTACCTCATCACGAGCATTGGACACAGTGCGTTGAGACACCCTGTATATACGTTATTTTTATCATGTAATTTGATGTAACTATCTCTATTTTAATTTTGTTAAGGAATATATTTCTATCAATTTTTAAAACAATTGCGTTGTAATAAAAATAAATTATAATCAAATTGCGTATTTTATAATTAAATCTTGTGTTACTTTTTAACTTACCTATTCCAATTATAAATTTGGATGTTGATATGTATAGCCTCCTTAATTAGACTGCTTTGTAACAATATACCTTCCGCCATCGGCACATCCCCTGCCAGTAATGCCATTTCCGCATGTCTCTCTGTAGCAGTAGGCAAATTCTACAAACAATGTACGGATTTATTTTATTTGAGATCATCTTAATAAAAATAAATAAATATCAATAGATAATTTAATTACCTTGATATATTTAATATAATCTACTTTATCAAATCTACAAATAGCAGCGTAAGCTTCTTCTGCAGCATGCAGTTCTCTATTATCAGTTGCTATGGCAGCCATACAAGTCCATAATATTTCATTCTAATAACAATATAAAATAATTACATGTTACATTCTGTAATTTATCTAAAGCAAATAATAAAATTAATATAAAGAGATGACATGAATTAATTAAATATAAAAGATTTTCCATATTTTTGTCTTACAAGGAAATACAACCAAGTGTCCTTCTCCAATTTTAACAAACCTTGGATATATTAAAATATAGAGAAAAATAAGTGACACATATTTTTTTATAGTCCAGTCAAAATACGATTAGACCTAGAAAAAATTGCAACACAAGGTTTTATTACGTCATTGTGTTCAGAAAAATATACTGAACAACATATTCAAATTCCGCCATTTTCCGCTATCCCTAAGTATGTTTTTTATTAACAATTTATAAACAAATTCGTTTTTCTCCACAAATACGATGAATTTTGAAATTTTTGTAGAGATCAAAGTTGTAGAACAGACAAATATCTACAAAAAATGTTCTTATGAGTTTTTCGAAATATCTCATATTATTTGAGATATTTGCAACGGAAGCTCAAAACATTATAGCGCTGCGCGCTTACGGCCAACATTAGCTAGATAAATTAGCATCTGTTTCCAGGGTGGCCACAAGGAGGCTGTTGGCTCGATTGTCACCCCATTTTTTGTTTTTTTATTGTTTTTGTCAAATATATATATCTTTTTATAATCCTACATATATATATATATATACTAGGTGCGCAACTAAGTTTCCGGGTTTCACACATAGATGGCACCAATAACACATGTACTCAACTTACATGTCTGAAATTGTCTGAAGTTATAGCTTGGACATCTGTTAACAATAACCAGTCGTTATATAAACACATATCGCAACGCAAAAATATTTTTTCTAACAACGGAGATGTCGAGTTTTGTGCCAAATAAACAGCATTTGCGGGAAGCTTTGCTTTTCTGCTTTAACTTGAAAAAAAATGCAGCTGAAGCACGTCGTTTGCTTGAGGAGGCCTACGGCGAACATGCACCATCGAAAACTACCTGTGAAGATTGGTTTAAACGCTTCAGAAGTGGCGATTTCGACACTGAGGACAAGGAGCGCTCCGGAAGACCAAAAACAATTGAGGACGCCGATCTGCAAGCATTATTGGATGAAGATGATACGCAAACACAAGATCAACTTGCGGAGGCATTAAACATGACTCACCAAGGTATTTCCAAACGTTTACATGCCATGGGAAAAATTCAAAAGGAAGGAAAATGGGTGCCGCATGAGTTGACTGAGAGAGATGGAAAATCGAAGAGCCACTTCCGAAATTTTGCTTTTGCGGCATGAAAGAAAGAGTTTTCTTCATCGAATTGTTACTGGCGATGAGAAGTGGATATATTTAGAGAATCCCAAACGCAAAAAATCGTGGCTTTTACCTGGTGAAGAATCAACATCGACGGCACGGCCAAATCGTTTTGGAAAGAAGACAATGCTCTGCGTTTGGTGGGACCAGAAAGGAATCGTGTACTATGAGCTGCTGAAACCGAGCGAAACTGTCAATGGGCATCGCTACCGACAACAACTGATCAATTTAAACCATACATTGCTCGAAAAAACGGCCAGAATGGGACACGAGACACGAACGAGTGATATTGCAGCACGACAACGCTCCGTGCCATCGCAGTTCCATCGTCCAGGACACCATCAAAACGCTGAAATGGGATCTGCTACCGCACCCGCCGTATTCGTCAGACCTGGCGCCTTCCGATTATCACTTGTTCCGGTCGATGGCGCATGGCTTGGCTGGGCTACATTTGACCAATTTCGAAGAAGTGCAAAATTGGTTGGATGAATGGTTTCGGTCCAAAGACGCGTCGTTTTATTGTCGCGGTATTCATGTATTGCCAGAGAGATGGCGAAAATGTATAGCTAGCGAGGGACGATACTTTGAATAAACCATTTTTTGTATTTCTCTTGAAATTTTCCATTTTTTATTGATAAAAACAACCCGGAAACTTAGTTGCGCACCTATGTACATTCATATTATATATATATATGTATATATATATGTGTGTATACATAGACACATATACTAGTATCGAAAACCAACTCAAGTTCCTTGTAGAACCTAGAGAACTAGCAGCGACCGGTAGAGACTGCCGTGTGCTTGTTAGAACTCTCCGCTCCGCTCCGCGCGTAGCCTAGTAGCTCTTGTTGCAAATATCTCAAATAGTATGAGATATTTCAAAAAATTCATAAGAACATTTTTTGTAGATATTTGTCTGCTCTACAACTTTGATCTCTACAAAAATTTCGAAATTCATCGTATTTGTGGAGAGAAACAAATTTGTTTATAAATTGTTAATAAAAAACATATTTAGGGATAGCGGAAAATGGCGAAATTTGGATATGTTGTTCAGTATATTTTTCTGAATACAATGACGTAATAAAACCTTGTGTTGCAATTTTTTCTAGGTACCCCCCCTTTTTTCCGTATTTTGACTGGACTATTATAAGTAATCAATGGCATATTAAGGGATGAAATTCTCTCTCGAAAAAATCAGTTTTTTCTTTCTGAATATCATCTAAACCATTATTCGGAATTACAAGGTGACACAAAAGTTTGCAGAATTTTTTTAAAAACATTAAGCAACTACAAATCAGTATATAAATAAAAAATCTAAATTTTGAACAGAACATAAATTAGAACATTAATAACCAAATTAAACAAAGAAAATTACAATAAATGTTTAACATTGTCTCCTTTGTCTTTAATACATTTTCGAAGCTGCTTCGGAAAATTGTTCACGATGGCCGCGCACTACTAGATGGTAATTTTATCCTAGTTACATCACAGGGCCACTTTGAGGGACTCCGTTGATTTAAAGCAAACTCCAGAAATCTTTTGCTCCAAGGTAGATCACGCGGAAAAGGCCACCAAACGTCGGATTTGAACCCGATGGACTTATCGCGAATTTACTTGCTTAATTGTTTTTCAGACATGAGTTTAGATGAAAATAATTGAATGTTCAACAATTTTTGTTCTCATTATTTCCAATGATTGTTTTACTTAATTCCAAATTTTTGTACTTTCTAAATACACGATAAACAAATGTATATTTAGTTTCAGACAATAAAAAATAAGTTTCAAATCAAATTGTGTCGATCAGGCAAAGTGTCGAATTTACCCCGGCATTTTTCAATTTGAAAATTTGTCTTCGCGTCAGTTTTCCTTTCCTGGGGGCAAAACTAAGCGACGTACAGCAAAATTTCCTTAAGCAATTTTGTACCTGAAAGAACGCTCTTTAAATGTGTACCATTAAATTTGCTTGAAAATTTTAATTAATTGTTGAAAATTGCCTTCGAAAAAATTGTGTCGAGTTTGCCCCGGTCTCCCCTATGCCCTTTTCGGAATTAGGGCCGAATTTCTGAGGCAACGCTTACTATCAAGCCACTGCTACTCGAAGGTCGACGGCCGAGTCGTCGATCGCGCGTGTGACGCCGTGCCTTATTAGAAGGACCTTATATGAGAAATAGATCGTACCTTCCGCCAAATCGTTATTAAAACTTTTTCCTTGCTAAATAATTATTTTCATAGAAAATAAAACACGAAGTTTTCTATTATTAACGTATTAAATATGTAATCTATTACATGTATACAGGATATCTCTAAATTTTGACCCAGCCCCCTGGATCTCGGAAACGGCTTTTGTTCCGTAATTTTCGCGATCGCGAATCGATACCGTACAGTGACGCCATCAAGTAGTCGCCCTCCGAACGAAGGGATCTCGCACCGCTCCCCGCGTCAACCCTCACCGCGAAGTCGCGTTCAACGCGTATCGATCCGGTCATGCCGTGATCGCATGATCGCAAAACTGCGGATGATTGGTCGACACGCGTCGCGCGCCCGAAAGCTCTCGAAACGCGCGAGCTCCGGGCTCAGTGGAAGTCTAGCTTTGCTCCGGTTCACGAAGTTGTACACCGCCGTGCTTCCGTTATCTCTTGCTCCGTTTCACGCGGTCTAACACATACCGTCGTGCACACGAGTCAACCGCTCATCGAGAGCCCCGCTAGTTACCGCGCCGTTCGAGCGTGCTGCCATTCACCCTCGCCTCCGCGAGCGGTGAACTCCACGTGTAAGTCGCCCTGAGCGCCTCGCCATTGTGAACATTCTCGCGTCTTGCTCCAAAGACAGGCATGATAACTGCATACGCCGCCAGTGCGTGTCAGTAAAGTGCTACATGCGCATCGCGCCCTAGAAGCGCCTCCGCATCCAACGAACAGTTCTACGTCACGTGCCACCCATCGCTGATCCACGTGCGCGCGAGTGCCACGCTCGTAAACGATAGCGTTCGCTTCAGTTGTACTCTATGTGAATAAAGATATTGTTGTGCAGTCCTTCTGAAAACTGTGTCGTTAATTTCACGTGCCCGTCGGATCCCTGTCGGGGTCGAACGCAGCCCCAGGCGAACCGGAGTTACGCCCGGACGTAATTCGCCCACAGGCTTTAGATATGAAACAACGCCAAAACACGTGTTCGTGATCATTTAGAAGGCTACTTATTTTATACCAAAAGTTATTTTCTTTTGGCCTCTAGGAGGCGAGAGCGGGGGTGTAAGTTAAAAATTTTAAATGGGAAGGGGGCTATTGTTGCTCGTATTGTTGCTTTTAAAGATATAACGATGCGGCCCGTAATCGCATCGATCCCGGCGAATATCAGCCGGATGCCGCCCGGCCGAACATCCGCCGGGCGAGGAAAGGCACGGTGTGCCATATTTTTAATCTTTTTGTAAAAACGCGTGCGAATAAGTCCTCGCCAGGGACTTACCGCGGCAACCGACTCGGAGCGCCGAGCGGTGCCGAAAACGACCGAAGACCGCCAAACCCAATCGCGGCGTCGAGACGCCGTAATTTCCGACTGTTCCGCCGCTCGCCCTGGCGAAAATTAAGAAGCTCTATAAAGCGTTGACAACCGTTCAATGAGGGTTTTTTGAGAGTTTATAAGCTTTCAAACTTTATAAGAACGCTTACACAACGCCGTTGGATTTTGAACGCTTCCAGAACGCTTATAAAACGCTGTATATAACGTTTCATGAAAGTTCTGAAATGCTGAGACAACGCTTTTCAGAGAACGCTCAGTAAACGCTGCGTGCAGAGAGTTTGCTGTCAGATTTTTCAAACGTTTAGCAAACGCTTTTCCCAACGCCGTAAGACAAGCGTTTTCAATCCGTTCAGCAAACGCTCTTCCGATGGCGAATTGTAGAGGCGCAGTGAACGATTTGTAAGGCGTTAACGCAAACGGCTTGGAGATGCCCAAGAAACGCTTTTCCCGACTCCGTAACACAAGCGTTTTCCCTCCGTTCAGCAAACGTTCTTCTAACAATGCCGCTAGGCGGCGCATCTTTCTCGCGTTTAAAATACATCCAGCCGCGTATATAAGCAGACCCCCTGCGAGGCGAAAAGCAGATTTTAACATTTAACGCTCTTTACGCCGTTTCTTCTAACGACAAGAGTAAACGCCCGTTAAGCTCAATAGAGGCTGCACGCAGTTTCCAATGATGAAAGCAAACTCTTTCGACTTAGGCTGGATTCGAGGAGCGCGCTATTAGCGCTATTTGCTTATTCTATCCTTGTGTTTGAGATTGCGCTACTCTTGCGGGAAAGTGCGTTTGATTGTATGTCGGGGTTCGCTCGCCCTCAGCAATAGTTAAAGAAAGCGTTGTGTAGAAATCGCATTATTGGCAGATTATGGCATGGATTTTCTCTCAGTCGCGTTCTGGAATATTCGCTGACATTCGCGCGGCAATAACAAAGTCACGCTACCGCGCCAACAAGGGAGAAAGTTCATGCCATAAACACCGCTGCTGAAAACAAGCAACGATCATTTCGAAAAGTCACGTGAAAACGGTGACGTCAACGCGATGACGTAGGCCACCGAGGGCCAATCACCCGCCCGAAATCATCGGTGAGCTGCCTGGAGGGAGCATCACCACGGAGGAGATAAAAGACCGCCGCTGCGCCGCGGAACCGATTTCGCTTGCCGATATCGCTCAGTATCTTTGTACACCGCTTCATACCATTCGCACTCGCTTGCTTGATCTCACCCGCTTAGAATCACCGCTCGTGCAAATCGTTTGAACGCTACTTGCAAACCGCTTAAACGCTACTCGCAATCCGCCCTCGACACCGAATTAGCTTGTGCAGCTAAATTCTCTGCCTTTCGCTGTGATAGATTCAGTGCGCGCTATCACTCACGGCTCTGAACTCTGTAAATAATTGTACACATTAGACTTTGAATATACTTTGTTTTATTTTTGTGTATTTCTGGACTTGCTTTTCTTTGTGGTCGTCTTTTACCTCGCGCTATCTCGCGCTACCGCGTGCTCTCGAACACCTTGTTTTACATCTGATGAGCGATAAAGACAAAATGATTCAATAGCGCTAATAGCGCGCTCCCCGAACGCAGCCTTATTAAACGCTTAACAGAGGATCTCGAAATGTTTTAAAGAACTCTCAGCAAACGTCATACGTCATGTAAACGCTGTGCAAACTCTCAAAAACGCTATATACAAACGCCTTTCAAACGCTGCAGCGTTGCAATTTCCGCTCTACGAACTCTCTAATGACCGTTTCTAAACTCTCAACGAACTTCCGCAAACGCTCACGTAAACATCAAACAAACGTTTATGAAACTTCTCATTTTCGCCAGGGTCCATCCCGGCGCTCGCGATTGCCGTCGCTCGTACCCCCGCCACTTCCGAAACGCCGCCGCGGGTATATAAACCGGCAATTGTTAACATTAATTGTATTCCACTGTGAACCAGCACACCGATCCGACCGATCATCCGCTGCTCTCGGCATCCGAATTCCTGAAAGCGAACAAGTCCTGAGGTAGAGAGTTGCTCTCTGGCTCCGTCGAGTGACGTATCTCGAAGACTTTTCGTTCCCGACTGCTCTTCGTCTTATCGGCACGTCTCAAATCTAGAGAGTTGATCTCTAGACTTGCTGAGGGTCTCAGCCGTCCGATAAGACTATCAGCACACCGTACCAGCGCGAGTCAGGATAGAGAGGTACTCTCTATCCTCGCCGGCGCCGAGGGTCTCAGCCGCACGGTACCGTTCTCTGAGCAACGAAATCCAGGCAATCCAGCATAAAGAGATGCTCCCTATACTCGCTGAGGGTGACAGTACATGAAACGCGGAAGCGCGGAAACGCGGAAACGCGGAACAGAATAGTAACTAGATTCCGCGTTTCCGCGAGTTGAGTCCCGCACGTTTGGACGGAAAAGCGGAATCCGCTATTATCGTGTGTGTATGTACGTCGACTCGGTCGACTCGGTCGACTGATGAAATAAATAAAAGTGTACGGAAAACAAGTTTCTGATGGATGGCCCTGTAAGTATTTGGATACTTTTTAGTACTCAATAAATATAATAGCTCTGTTATTTTAACAGAATACAAGTAATTAACATCTACTGAACAAAGTCATAACCTCATCTCACTTTAAATGAAATAAAGATAATTAAACAATTGTATTTGTTCGCAGGCAACAAAGTGTGGCTATTGCGGCTTCATTTTTAGAGGGTCATGCGGAACGATATTAAACCACCACTGTTTTAGTACATACGATGAAAATGTCGACGTCATCAATGTTGATGAAAATGCCGTGGTCACTATGAGTATGTTAAAAAATTATGGTTTTTTTCTGAATAATTATAATGACAGTTGCATGAAAAGTTATATTTATTTACTTACTTATGTATGTCATTCTTTAGAAAGGCCTTATCCATTATAAATTTTATCCGTTAAAATTCCGGTAAACATTTAGGCCATTACATTGTCGCCAAAACGTTACGCTAACATCTTGGCAACGTAATGGCTAAAATGTTTATTGGGTTTGTCTATTATTATCAACATAAATGATCAAGTAGACCAATCCAGATTAATGAAATTTTTTTGATAACGTTTCAGTGCTTGGTGCACACTTTTATTAATACATATTTATTAGTATTATATATTAAGATCTTTGACTGGGACATAATAACTTTGCAAAATAATTTCATAAAGTGAGTTGAGTGCTATTATTATTAATTACGATTACACATTAACAATTTTTAGTTTTAACAATGTATATTTTGCACATGATGAGATAGTGTTGTACGACTTGTTAGGTACACAACAAGCACTGAAACGTCCTAAAAAATTAATGTCACTAATCCATCAGAACGGCTAACTGAGTCATTTCGCGCTAATTTGAGTAATTGTTTATTTATTTATCTTAAAGGAAAGAAACATGAAACTGAGGATGATTTGCAGCATCTACAGGAAGGAGCTGCAGAGTCTACACACTCTACAGTCACACAAAATGAGTTGCTGATTGAGTTAGTTCGTACCCGAAGGAGTTTGTGGGACCATTCCATTCCAACCAGCGAAAGAACCAAATTAAAAAAAGATAGTCAATGGCAAGAAATTGTAAACGTATTTAATGGTAAGATCATTTTTTAATTACTTATATGAATTATGTTATCTGCGTGTAAAAGTAAATAATAAACGATTCTGTGTACATCGTAGGATCCCTGTCTATGGGAACAGTAAAGCAGAGATGGAAACAGCTCCGAGATTCGTACATAAAAGCGAGGAAGAAAATGCGAGGATACGTGCGAAGTGGATCTGGGGCGGAATCTGGCCATCCATTACAAAGTTCTTTTGCTCATTACGAAGAAATGAGGTTTCTCGACGATACCATAAAGACAGCACCGTAAGTATTTACTTATTTTTAACTGAGAATTTGCAAACATTCAAATTGTGTGCAATTGGATTTAATAATTTGTAAAATCGTTTTGGTTTCAGGACAGTCAGCTCCATCCAGCACCTTTTGGAACCGAATTCACCCGATGTTGACGTGGATGATATGCAAGTGGACATGACTGCGGGCAACTTGACCAATTGTGATGATTCCATACTGGATATTACACGTCCTCCGTCAGAATTGTCACGAAGATCATCATGTTCATCGTCAGGGGAGAAAAAGAAGAGTAAGTAGCAATTTTCTCTTGGTTTTGTGTTTTTTAGGCACTCACCATGTATACGCATATATTATTAATTACAGTTGCGCAAAGGCAAGCTGAGATCGAAAATAAATTTCTGAATATGGTTGAGGAAGTGTCGCAAAAGAAACGTGATATAGTGGACAGCTTTTTGGATCAGCTTGGCGACATTCTACGCCGACTACCCTATGTACGACGCAGAAACTTGCAAAAAAAACTCATGGATATTGCCATAGAAGAAGAGGATGCCGATCTTGCAGGGAGAGAGAATGCCTAATAGAAATGTTTTTTTTTAATGTAATAAACTTTTTATTTTGTGTATTTTGTTATAAAGAATAAAATATATTTTTCCAGCAGTTTATTACATTGTTGTACATACAAAATGCTCTGTACTATTAAACTTCAGGAATATCGTCAAAACAGACTACGTACGAATGTTGTGTCGTGAAAAACTTTTTCGAATTATATACTTTAATAAAATATTTGATTTACAAGTACAGTGCGTTAAATTGAAAGTACATAATGTTTCAAAAGTTGTTATTTAAAACTTTGTCCCACTGCCACGATAGAGGATTGACATGCTCGAAATAATGAGCAAAGTTGTCTCGAATTTTTACTGCTGCAGACTTTTGCGAAGCATTTCTATAACTTACAGCTGTAAGTCCGTTACTTGTAGACAGAAGGTTGCGCTCTTCTTCTTGTATATTACAGTACCTTCTCTCTGCAAGTGGTAACTCCAATTCTTTATTAATAATAAAATTATGCAAGATAACCGTTGCTTGTACAGCTTTTACGGCAGTAGATGTACATGTAACAATAAGTTGACGATATATCCTCCATCTTGCTACCAAAATCCCGAAAGCACATTCAACTGTTTCTCCTTGCTCGACTCAGGCGATAGTTGAAAATTTTTTTGCTGATATTTAGCCGTCCACTCCGTGGGTATGGTCGCATCATATATGTGCTCAGAGGAAAGGCCTCATCTCCCAACAAAACGTACGGAAAATCCAAATCCATATTATTCAGACGCGTAGGTAGAGGGATATGGAGAGCATTTGTTTCAAGTAGATGCGGTAATCCGCTGCCTTCAAAAACACCTCCGTCGCTTTGCCTTCCTTCAGCTCCAATATCAACAATAATGAAGCGGTTCTTGGCATCACTTACTGCGAGCAGGTTTATGCTATGCTTTCCTTTATAGTTGTAGTAGCACGAACCACTACGAGGCGGTGCCTGCAATTGGAAACCATCATTGTGATAAACACATTACTCATTCTAAAGCATATCATTGCATCATCAATGTGTAATATATTGAACCTAAATTATTATAAATAAATTGATAATGTACACATTACCTGAATTTCAACATGCTTCCCATCGATAGCGCCTATGCAGTGTGGAAATTGGCATGTTGTCTCAAAGTCTCCTGCAATCGTACTCCAATTTTCTTCAGTTGGATCAATCAAAACTTTCTCCTTTAAGGAGAACCAAATTGCTTGACAAGTTTCCGGAATGATTCGTGATAGCGTACATTGGGCAATACGATAAGCATACGATAGTCATGCTGTCGCCAGATGCCAACCATCGTACAGTCACCTCTAATCTCGTCCTGGCCGATATTGGTTTTCGAACTACATTTTGTTTTTCAATCAGTCAGTCAATCAGTCAATCAATCAGTGGTCCAACAATATTAAGTAACTCGTTGAAAATTGTTGGTGACATTCTCAGGTAGTTGAAATATTTTTCTCGATCTGTCAATCGCATCTCCACAAGTAGATTGTCGCTGGCACCTTGCAGAAGTCTTCTTCTCTCGGTAAAAATAGGCCGTACCCACATTTTACGGTCCTTTTTGTCTTCTTGCAATTTCTTGTAACGCAAGTACAAATAAAACATTGAAATAACTTTTTTTATAGTTATCTCTGCATATCTTATCGGTTCATCCCTTGCTTGCATAAGATACTTGATAATGACCATCAACATAATGTTTGGATCCATAATATTATACTGCCACTTATTTATAAAATAATAAAGTAATCGAAGTATGTAAAAGCTTTCTTTTTCAATCAGCTCCAAAATTTGATGGAGTATACTGTATCCGCGTTGACAACGGATTTTGACGCGTTCGTTCCGCGAGTTTGTTTCTCCTTATATTACATGGAGCACAATTTGCGCGGAAAAGCGGAACATTATAGTGACAAATAGACATTTGTATTCATTTATTAAAATTGTGTTCACTTAATTCATTGCAATTTTTATTAATATGCTTATCTTTTCAGCTTATTTATTGAATACAAGCATTTTAATCAATAAATACCGTTAAAAATTAATATTTTATAATTCTCCGTTCCGCTTTTCCGCTCAAAATATGCTCCATGTAATATAAGGCATTCAAAACAGAAGGAACGGAACGCGGAAATCTAGTAAATTTTGTCTTCCGCGTTTCCGCGTTTCCGCGCTTCATGTACTGTCACCCTGAGTGTCTCAGCCGCCCGATTCCGTTTACCCCCCGTTAAGCACCGCCGCAAAACAGGGTAGAGAGGTGCTCTCTACGCTTGCCGAGAGTCTCGGTCGCACGGTAGCCTTTTTCGAGGTCCATATCATCGTCACCGCGATACCTCTGCGCGCATAACCCGCGCTCCCGCGTTATCCCGCGCCGTATCACCGCGCCGTATTCCGCCCGCACACGCGCCCGTCAATCATCGCCCGCGTTCCACCACGCCAGCGGAATATCTCGCGCTCCCGCCGTACTGTACATAGCGAATAAAACCTGTATATAATCACTTCACCGTTATATCCCGCGACTCAGATATATAACGCCGCTCGCCATAGAATGAATCTCTGTTCACTGCATAGCGTTCCGTCCGCGAATAAGACTTATTTGTACATACGCGACTACACAACGTCCCATCCGCGAATCAAACGTACCGGTGCATACGCAATTCTTGTATCTAACGCCGAGCACCGTAGAATCAACCCTTGTTCGTTACGTGGCGCTCCATCCGCGAATAAAGCTTGTATGTGCTTGTATGTAAATACGCGATTCATGTAACTATATCACCGATTACCATAGAATAAATCTTTGTTACTGCAACTTGATGTCTCACTATCTTCCTACTAACCGAGCCTTGTGTCTTCCTCCGCGCCTACTCCGAACCCTGACCAGCTGCGAGCGAATCCGCGCTTCGGAAGCTAGGTTGTTTTAAAGATTTAGTAAAAAGAAATTTTTTGATGAAAACCGCAGGTGGTTAAAAGTTGGGAGTCAAAGTTCTGAAAGGGCCTTTGTACCTCGATTTTTTTACTCATATTAGGAAAGTCTTAGAGAAACAAACTTTACAGCAAAATGTTCCTTTTAAGCCCAGTTTCACAACAATCGGTTAACTTTTAACGTTAGGTTAACTCACTCTTTGTCTCTTTCTAAGGGGAACTAGAAAGAGACAAAGAATGAGTTAACCTAAAATTAAAAGTTAACCGATGTTTGGGAAACTAGGCCTTAGTAAGTACTATTAAGGGCATTCTTTGGATTTTACTTTTGAAGCTCCCAAGTTTCGAGAAGTTTTGGGGGGCTGAACGACTTTCATTGAACTCGATACATAGCGATCAAAAAGCAAGAGAAAGTCTATCATGTGAATATCAATTTAAAGTTAAGAATCCACCGACTATACAATAAGCCCAAAATGAAGCGGCGCACAATGAGCCGAAACCGGTCAAAAGCTGGACAAAATTCAAGACTTCGTGTAAATAAAAAAATGGATTTTTTTTTAGGGTTTTTGAGGTCACTGAATTCGAATTTGATCTTAAAAGTACCCGTTAGATCCCCGCTCTCGATGTAACCCAAGATCAACGTAGACGTGACGGGGATCTGATCCCTGTGTGTGTGTGTGTGTGTGTGTGTGTGTGTGTGTGTGTGTGTGTGTGTGTGTGTGTGTGTGTGTGCGTGTGTGCGTGCGTGTGTGCGTGTGTGCGTGCGTGTGTGTGTGTGTGTGTGTGTGTGTGTGTGTGTGTGTGTGTGTGTGTGTGTGTGCGTGTGCGTGTGTGTGTGCGTGCGTGCGTGCGTGCAAAATGGGTACAAAATTATGAGTTTCCGTTTGGCATAAAACTTAGTTTCTAATTTAAAAATTAGAAAAAAATCATCTGTGAGCGTGTAAAAATGGATTTTGAAGGGAAAAAATCGTACTATAAGATGCTCCCCAGGTAGGAAGCACAAGTCATTTTGACGTCAAATACTAGACATGTTTGTACAAATGACATCAAATGACCAAAAAGCGACTATGTCTTTAAAAATGACATTATACTGACGTCATTCCATAACGTCATTATGACGTCTATTTTTAGTCATTTTTGGTCTATGACATCGGCAACTAATAATGGACGTTTATAAGACGTCATTTCTTAGACCATCTAAAGACGTCATTTTAAAGACGTCTTAAAGTCGTCCAAATAAGGTCTTTTTGTAATATAACTATTTTTACTTCTTAATATTGTATAATAAAGTAATAATAAAATAAAAACCACAAAATTAACTACAATATGTTTGTTTCGCAACTTTATGATTGAAGTGGCGAATTTATGGTATAAGTGGATGTAGTTGCGTGTGATTATAGTTTTATGATAACTATTTCATGCAGTGTTATAGCTATCAAGAAGATTATCATTACAAGATTTTTGAACACTTTAAAGATGTACCTGTTATAGACAAGTACAGTTAATAAGGAACCATCAGGGTGAGAAGATCGTCACTGTCCACTGGATCATCGAAGTCAAGCAACACGGACGCGGTACTGTACTAGGATGGGTGACCGCCTTGAGAGCGGCTATACGCACATGGCATGTAACGAAACAGTTAAAAAAGTTTTTTTTTCTTAGATAAAGAAAAAGAACATTTTTTTATAAACGTTTATCAAGTAGACATTTTAACATTTTAATTTCATAAAAAACATTTCTAGAAACCGGTATGTCGTACAATGGACCTATTTTTGCCGTCAATAAGACGTCAGAAAATGACGTCAATTGTCTGTGACCATAGACCGTCATTTTAACGTCATTATGCCGCCAGTTAGTCACGTCAGGAATAGTGTTTCCTACCTGCCCGACAGAAATGTGCGGGAAAAATTTCTCACTCTGCAATATTCCCATGAAAGAGGTCAAAATGACCTATTTTGACACATTTAAGTGCGATTATCTCAGAGACCTGACGTGATAGGCGAATTCTACGTCCAGATTCGGATTCAGCGCGAAAAATTACATAGAAAACCACTCTCAATTCTTACACCAAATCTCTGTAGATCTATGTAATTGTTTGTTGGAGGGAAAAGTGGTATAGGACTTTTTGACTTGATTTAACCTAAAAAATATGCTGTTGCATTAGTACCTCAATTTTTTAAATATTTGTGTATACATGAAAGCTCTAAAGAGATGTATAAACAAGCATTTAAAAAAGTTAGAGTTTTAATTTGGACCCTACTGGGCCCAACATTGGTCCCGGACTCAAAATCTAATAAGATCATTTATTACCCCCATTTGAACTCTCCAACTTTAATCTGAAACATTTTTCCAATAAACCAATACTTTCTGAGATAATTAGTCGTTCCGGAACTTTTGGCATGCACGGTATATTCGGGTTTCGAATAAAACCGACGCAATACTTTATAGCGAATTCGGACGCTTGCACTAGTGCACACTGAGTGCGCACTAAGGCTTGTTTATAATCTATTCTTATATTATATTATTATTCTTATATTATTTAAAGTCATTTAAATACACATTTAAAAACTTTTTAGCCAATAAAACAATCTGTAATATCTATATGGATGCTGTACAAATCATTTTACAGACTAAGAAGTATTTGAGATGATCTGTAAATATAACAATTGATTAAGAACAAGCCTTAGTGCGCACTCAGTGTGCACTAGTGCAAGCGCCCGAATTCGCTATTAGTTTTGAACTTTGTAGAGATTAAAATCTTGGCTGAGTTCTTATTCAATCCGTATGTTGCTATTAACAGCTGGAATTGTTTTTCCCATTTCTTGGACGAACCCTTAGATTCATCGAAATCTTTTATCAGATCTGCCATAGATCTTATACTTACCCACACGGCATGTAATATTTCAAAGGCATTTCGGCAAAATTCCATTTGAAATATTACATCTTTCATTAATATTTCAGAAATTTTTCACGACCGTTTCGGCAATGTTTCAATGTCCGCAATTATTTCAAATGCGACCATGGTGAAAGATTTCGGCAATGTTATGAAGTATTTCTCAAATATATCTACGAAATATTGCGGAAACACTTCAGAGATGTTTCAAATACATTTTACACTAAAAAAATGTTTCGTATTAGCAAACAAAATTTTCTTACTGACGCAAAAACTATTTGTTGATATGTGAAAAATAAAATATTTTATTACCGGAACAAAAAAAATATATTAAGCCGTATATGTGCGTATAGCCGTCGCGCGTTTGTCCGAAGAAATCCGCTCTCTCAACAGGTCACCCATCCAAGTAGTATACCGGCGCCTTGTCGCTTGACATCGATGATCGAACAGGGTAGTTTTTTTTTTTAACGAGGATAATTTATTAACTCATATAAATACACTATTATTTTACTATATACATTGTAGTTCCTGCCTATTTTAGCTTAACCTACTTTGTCAATTAAATGCAAGTTGAACTTATGTCCATTTCCGATACTTTTTACTTTATTCTCATTACATTATATACCTATCCTTTGGAATATGCTTTGTAGGAAAAACATGAAAAAACCTACTTGTCAGATGAACATTTAGTGCAATAAACATTTGCAACACTTTTGAACTTACTTAAATATTGCTTTTTTTATATATATTTAATTTTTGGTAAGGCACTTCATACTTAAAGTGTTTTGGCATGTTATCAGCTCTAAGCTGAGTTATATCTTTTGTTAGATTATTATGTTCTAATTGTGTGTTGTAGAATCTTTCCGCTATACTATAAATAAAATCTCTTATATATGGTATTTCCGCTTGTTTATGTAGATCTACTATTTTACAATATCTACCTTCGTTTAGAATCAGTCTTAAGCACTTATTTTGGAATCTTTGTATAGGTAACAAATTCGTTATAGCTGTTCCGCACCAAGCTGCCGCCGCATATGTGACTATCGGCCTTAATATCATCTTATATATCAAAGCCTTGTTATGCTTACTAACTGCAGAGCCTCTTACTAACAATGGATAAAGTTGTTTCATTACCATGTATGTTTTTCTTAAAACTATATTGATATGTCTTTTATACGTCAACTTATGATCTAAATTTACTCCTAAGTATTTAGTAATACTTTTACAATTTATTGTCTGGTTGTATACTCTTATTGGTTGTATAATACGTGAATCTTTGATTTTTCTCGTAAAGACTATTACTTCTGTTTTCGCTGCGTTTAGTGTTATTTTCCATTTATCATAATATTTCTGTAACATATCAATGTGTATCTGTATCTGTTTGGCCGCAACTATCGCGCTAAAGGAGTGTGCGTACGACGCCGTATCATCCGCAAACATCGCTAATTTGGTTTTCTCAAATCTATCTATATCATTTAAATATATCGAAAACAGAGGTGGACCAAGTACCGAGCCTTGTGGTACACCTGCTCTAACATCTCTTTCTGTAGAGTAAGTATTATTTATTCTTACTTGCAGCTTTCTGTTTCTTAAATACGAATATACTAGTTTGATAATATAAATAGAATAATTATTCTTTATCATTTTATATATTAGGCCATCCCTCCATACTTTGTCGAACGCTTTCTCAATATCCAAAAGCATCATAACTGTAACATTACCCTTATTATAATTAAGTCTTATATCATTAATTATTCTAACTACTTGTTGTACCGTATTGTGTTTCTTTCTGAATCCAAATTGTTCATCTATTATTATATTGTTTTGTTCTTCATATTTCCTTATTCTAGTCGCTATTATCTTCTCTACTACCTTACTAATACTTGATAGGAGACTAATCGGTCTATAGCTAGATGGTTTGGTCGGATCCTTGCCTGGTTTTAGTATTGGTATTACTATGGCAGTCTTCCACTCTTGTGGAAAATGCCCAATTTTAAAAATCGCGTTTGTTATGTACGTTAACTGGACTAAAGCTTTTCTACTTAAATTTTTAAGAACTATATTTTGTATCCCATCCTTTCCAGGTGCTTTAAGTGCTGCTAGCTTCTGGATAATAGTACAGATTTCCTTCGGTGAAGTCAAAGCTCCTTTGTATTCATCCAATTTTACTTCACTATTATCTATAAATTCCTTAACTGTTCTAATAATTTCTTCTTGTTGTACACTATTATTAATTAAGTCAATATTATGTACGTTCTCATATTGCGTCGCTATCATTTCTGCTTTATCTTTGTCATCGAATGCCTCAGTACTATTATCCTCCAGCGTAGGTATAGGTTGATGTTTCTTTTTAAATATTTTAGTCATTTTCCAAAGCGATTTATCATGTACATTAATTTTTGATAGCTTTTGTGTCCATATGTTATTTCTATATTTTACAATCTCATCCCTAATCATTCGCGTTTGTTGCCTATAATCATCTCGGTGAGCATATAATTATTGCATTTTTTCTCTTTTATTAAGAATTTTCTAATATTCCAAATTTTGTCATATGGCATTTTTAATATAAAATATAAAATATTTAATAATATTTAATATAAAATAATATTCGACGCTGACTGGCAAAAAATATTTATTCGTATATCTGTATTGTTAATATTGTTATGCGATAGCTTTATGCTCACCAAAATAAGTAAGTATAAGAAAGAAAGAAGCGTCAGAGTCAGAGGATCACCACTACCCTGTTCGATCATCGATGTCAAGCAACAAGGCGCCGGTATACTACTTGGATGGGTGACCGGCTGAGAGAGCGGATTTCTTCGGACAAATGCGCGGCGGCTATACGCACATGGCTTAATATATTTTTTTTGTTCCGGTAACAAAATATTTCATTTTTCACATATCAACAAATAGTTTTTGCGTCAGTAACAAAATTTTGTTTGCTAATACAAAACATTTTTCTCAGTGTAAAATGTATTTGAAATATCTCTGAAGTGTTTCTGCAATATTTTGTAGATATATTTCAGAAATATTTCAGTAATATTACCGAAATATTGCCGAAATCTTTCAGCAAAGTTGCATTTGAAATAATTGTGCCGATTGAAACATTGCAGAAATGTTGCAGAAACGGTCGTGAAATATTTCTGAAATATTGATGAAAGGTGTAATATTTCAAATGGAATTTTGCAGAAATGTGTCTTAAATATTACATGCCGAGTGGGATATATATATATATATATATATATATATATATATATGGGACGTTCCACGTCAACCGAGCCACCGCTGCGTCCAAAAATTGCCGCAATGGAATGAGACGTGTGACGGCTCAAAATGTTCGTTAGAACAGCGACTTTCAAAAGCCATGTGGCCTTTACGAAAAATCCAATATAGCGGTACCAGTATGGCGCTGACAATCTGCTGACATGGTCTCTGATCGTACGAAATCTTTGATCCACGTGCCAAAACCACCTAAAATGGCTCCAAAATCACTATTGGGGTGTTTTCAAGGCCGGTGAACATTAATCCGTACCTAAATTCTCGAAACTTTATATGGCGGATCCATATGCGACAATGGGGAAAAGTTAAGTGTAGCAGCATTTCATGCCATCAGCCGACAATAGCGAGGCGGTATGCAGGTACTGTGAGTCAAAACTTTCTCATAAAGGCTCCACGACATGTCTGTGGAATTATTATAATACAAAACACAAAGTAGTGCTCGGAGCTTCATCGTCACGTATTCACAGTTGGTAAATTTTTCATTTTTAACGCTGCCGTATTTTCGATAGCATTCAACGTTTTCTGATGTTTCCCTTTTCAATGTTAGAACAGTAGATTCCTTAAGGATGTTCTGGAGAGTTTGTCAAAATGCTACGAAGTTGATAAAAATTTAATATCTGTATATATCTCATATTCTGTATTCTCTTTTAAAGTTCGGGACCAAAGAGTGAGAACAAGTGTCCATAGGCAAATGGCCCCATTTTTTCGTATTCGATTTTGGTCATAAAGTAGGTACCAAACGAAAGGTCTCGTCAATCTGATTACAGATATGTCAGTCTCAGAGTGTACCTATTTACCGTTCCAGAGATATCGGGAGTAGCATAATAGTGAGCAAGCTAGGCCGGGTGCTCCGAGGGGGGAGCGGGGCGGGGGGGGACTCGAGGGCGAGGGGGGCAGGGGGAGGGGTTTGTCAGGGCGGCCGGCGCGTCGGGGCACGTTCTATAAACATTTATCATATTGATGTTCGGCCGATAGTATTTATAAACATTTATAAGCATTTATAAACATTGAATAAACATTTATAAACATTTATAAACTCGATGGTAAGGGGGGGCAGGGGGAGGGATTTGTCAGGGCGGCCGGCTTGTCGGGACACGTTTTATAAACATTTATAAACATTTATAAACATTTATAAACATTTATAAACTCGAGGGCGAGGGGGACAGGGGAGGGGGGTTTGTCAGGGCGGCCAGCGAACGTGTCGGGACACGTTTTCTCGTTATTGACGAATTAACCATCGCAGTGCTTTCATCATGTATTCTTCAAGGAAGAGACGGTGTCGATGACGATTTAACCGTCGCGGATTTTTCTTCATGTATATTTCTAGGAAGAGACGGTGTCGATGATGATTTAACCGTCGCGGCGCGGAATATCCCGGCTGCGCGCGGGGTGCCGCGGTATATTGTAACAGCGAGCGCCGATGTCCGGCTGCTAGAATGTATAAACAATATTTTTTCTTACGGAAATTATACAAATGCATCGTCGCCATGTATTCTTCTAGGAAGAGACAGTGTCGATGACGATTTAACCGTCGCGGCTCGGAATATCCCGGCTGCGCGCGGGGTGGCGCGGCATATTGTAACAGCGAGCGCCGATGTCCGGCTGCTAGAATGTATAAACAATATTTTTTCTTACGGAAATTATACAAATGCATCGTCGCCAGGTTGATTGATCAGTCTTCGACTAGCTTTCGCGACGCGAGGTTTCTTGTGTCAAGTGGGCGGTAATATAAAGGAAAAACAGTTTTTTTTCGTAACAGTGAACATGAAAAAATATGGAGATAGACAATAATTTTGATATGGATGTAGATTCATCCGACGAGGATCGTCCGATGTCAGCGGACAGCACTTATAACAGCGATGAAGGCGATAACCGTAGAGAAGTTATCAATAAAGTAGTGTCGCGTCCGGAAATTTTAGCGCTAAATGGACGTACGAAGTGTTGCGCCATTTATTTCTATTATATTGACGGTTCATATATCGTGTGTGCTTCGTGTATTATTGCTTATGCAGACACTGAATCTGAGCACATATATGCTATTCGAAAGCATGTAACCGAGCCGTACGATGTAATAAATGGTCAATTTTGCAAAAATTGTAGTACTCCATTATACCAAATATTGCCGTGCAATATGTGCCCGATTTGCACGAAGTGAAAAAAACAGTATCGCGGGTGGGACATTATATATATATATATATAACGTGCGTAACATGGTGTGGATAATTGAAGAGAACTCTGCAGAGTCTCCAAAATCTGTGGATGTTTTAACAATGGAAGATATTACAATAGATGTCACCGATGGTTTGCGTAAAGAAGATCAAGGAGTAAAATTGAGGGATGTGCGACGAATATCACCGGTACAGTTTCTTCGCGATCGCGAACTAGGTATACGCGGAACCGGTCAACGCATCGCTAGACAAAGAATCGTTATCGATACCAATTCTCCTTATGACTGGAGATCTAACGTGAAACGAAAAGTGTATCGACGGCTGCGGGACGAGTGCGTTAGCGAGGAAGAATCACGTGCAGCTTGCCGTGCTGACGTTGTGCCGTATTATATTAAACCTATTGTTGACTATCGCTATTGGGCGAGTAAAATTTATCAAAAGCTCGACGATTGTGAAGCAACATACATTAAGATTCATACAGGTATTGAGAAGTACGTTGAATTGGTGGTGATGAACAATTCGGTACGTATGTATATGTACCCTGGCCGTATCAATAATTCTAATCATCTATTGATGCTTCAAAGAACTTATGAACGTGATTGTGATAATATTATTAATTAGGAACTTAATCACTTTAATGCCCCCTACTTCAGTCCTAATCATTTTATGTTTATGCACTATGACATTCAACGTTGCAAACGATATTGTTCAGCGTGTGATCGAGTCACGTGCAAGTGCTCCATCGAAGAATGTGACGTGATATAAAAAATAGTGTGAAAAAGACAGTATAAAAACATGGAACATCCCGATAAAACAGAACGCGACCTGTTGGAAGGATCCAACCAAATCGCTACTTTGAGCGAATATTCAGCATGGGCACAGCGATGCGAGGAGTTTATTGAGCAGCTCGAAGAAGACTGTCGTTCCAAGCGTCCGCGGCTCTCAATCCGCGAAACAGACAATCCGGGAAAGAGACAATCTTTAGTGGCAAAAATCGCGCGACTCGAAGGTGCGAAGACTCTATTACAGAGACGGTTCGTACATATCGGTGGTAAGTACGCGGCGAGCACTAGTAGTGACAAACAACGGGGAAAGACTCGTTTGGCGAGAGATCGATACCGCGTTCGAAAGCCGCGTATTGACCGGTGCGGTGATAAATATCAATCACATCGAACCGCAAAAATTTCTCGAAGATGCTGAAGTCATCGTGCTCGATGTGCGGCACGTCATGCAAAGACACGCAAGTGTAAAGATAAACACTGTGTTCAACGACGAGTTTGTGACGGGTGACAAACGTGCGAACAAAAGTGTCAACACGAGAAACTGCGAACTCATTCGTTCGTCCGATCGGTCCGATTTGCGCGAGTGGTACAAGCGACACGTTATCGAGCCTACTTTATCGTCCCTCAAAGAGTTTCAGGAACGCGACAGCGGGTGGGCGTTGTCGCGTATACTCAATTTGACAGTAAACGTGAACAAGTACAATCCTATGCGCGCGGGATGTTACATCAAATTACCGCAAGAAATTAAATCGAAAAGAGCGGTGATCAACGTGCAATCTATGGACAATACATGCTTCGCGTGGTCTGTGGTCGCCGCGCTGTATCCTGTCAAGGACCATACATATCGGGAATCCTCGTACCCTCATTACACAACAGTATTAAATTTACGAGACATTGAGTTTCCAATGACTTTGAGTCAAATTAAAGAGTTCGAACGACTCAACGATATATCCATCAATGTGTATATCATCGAGGGAGAGAAGATGCCAACCGTTCTCCCGATACGGCTCACCGACCGGAAGAAAGAAAAGCACGTAAATCTGCTGTACGTGCAGGACCCGCGAGACGACAACGTGGGACATTTCGCGTGGATAAAAAATCTATCGCATCTCGTTAGCTCGCAATTGAGCAGGCACAATGGTCGGAAATACTTTTGCGATCGGTGAGTACTTATACTCCTTTTAATAAAATTATAAAATATTTTATTTTTTTATTTAATAATTTACAATATTTGTTTTTTTGCAGATGTTTGCACTATTTCTACACGAGCGAGAAATTGGAAGCCCACACCGTCGACTGCCGAGAGATAAACAAGTGTGCCATCCGACTACCGAGCAAGGACGACAAGTGGCTGAGTTTCAAGAATCACAGCAGGAAGGAACGACTTCCATATGTCGTATACGCCGACCTGGAATGTACCCTCGAGAAGACGGATGCGGATCCAACAACGTCCACGTTCAGGTCTCAACATCATCGGGTATTTAGTATAGGATACTACGTGCGGTGCTCGTACGACGACTCGTTATCCGCGTATCGACTTCGTCGCGATAAGGATTGCGTCGCGTGGTATTTCAGAGCGCGACGCACTGTCACGTGTACGAAAAACCGTTCGAGCCAGATGACGTGCGAGTACGCGATCATTGTCACTTGACCGGCAATTATCGAGGTCCCGCACATTCCAACTGTAATTTAAATTATAAAGATTCGCATTGCATTCCAGTAGTATTTCATAATTTATCGGGCTACGACGCGCATTTCATTATCACGGAAATAGCAACAGCATACGAAGGACGTGTAGACTTACTTCCAATCACAAAGGAAAAATACATTTCGTTTACGAAAAACGTTAAAAGCACCGAAGATAAAGATAAGAAAACATGCGTCAAATTGCGATTGATCGATTCATACAAGTTTCTCACCGCTAGTCTCGACAAATTGGCATCTTATCTCAGCAAGGATAAACTGCAAATATTACAACGCGAATTTTGTGAATTATCCGCAGAAAATTTTGATTTGCTGACGCGAAAAGGTGTCTTTCCGTACGAGTACATTGACTGCGTCGAAAAGTTGGAGGAATCGTGTTTACCACCGCGCGACTCGTTTTACAGTTCGTTGACAGGTGACACCGTATCCGAGAGCGATTACGCGCACGCTGTCAACGTCTGGCAGCGGTTCTCCGTTCGAACTTTGGGCGAATACAGCGATCTGTATCTAAAGACCGATGTCTTGTTATTGGCCAACGTTTTTGAAAATTTTCGCGACAGTTGTATCGCGAGTTATGGACTCGATCCGGCGTATTATTACACTCTACCGAGTTTTACGTGGGACGCTATGTTGAAGCATACGCGTATCAATTTCGAACTGCTCACCGACATTGACATGGTCATGTTCATCAAACGCGGTATACGCGGCGGTTTGAGTCAATGTTCCGACAGATACGCGCAGGCTAATAACAGATACATGCAATCTTACGATCCATCGAAACCATCGTCGTACTTGATGTATTTCGATGTAAACAACTTGTACGGCTGGGCGATGTGTCAACCATTGCCCTATGCAGATTTTCGATGGGTCGAAGACGCCTCGAATTTCGAGTTTAGCGCGATCACTTTGAATTCGCCCACGGGTTACATTCTCGAAGTCGATCTAGAGTATCCGAAGAATATACACGACGCGCACGCTGACTTACCGTTCTGTCCGACGCGCGATAAACCGCCCGGCAAACGGCAGGAAAAACTTCTCGCCACGCTGTACGATAAGAAGCGTTACGTCATACACTACCGCAACCTACAGCAATGCACGCGCCACGGTTTTCGCGTCACAAAAATTCATCGCGTATTGCAATTCGTCCAATCTACGTGGCTCCGCGATTACATCAAACTCAATACGAAATTTAGAACACCGGCCAAGAACAATTTCGAGAAAAATTTATATAAATTAATGAATAACGCGGTTTTCGAGAAAACTATGGAGAACGTTCGAAATCACGTTGATGTAGAATTATTAACAAAGTGGAACGGTAGATACCGCGCGGAGGCACTGATCTCGAAACCAAATTTTCACAGCAGGAGCATTTTTTCGGAAAATCTGATAGCCGTTAAACTGCGAAAACTTGAAGTTAAATTTGACAAACCTATTTACGTCGGCATGTGCATTCTCGACGTATCGAAAGTCTGTTTGTACGAATTTCATCACGAGTACATGTCTCCCCTGTATGGCGACATGTGTAGAATTATGTACACTGATACGGACAGTCTGATATATCACGTAGAGTGCGAGGATGTGTACGAGAATGTGAAACGCGATATCGTTAGATTCGACACGAGCGATTACGCGATCGACAACGCGTACGGTATAACGCTCGAGAACAAGAAAGTGCCGGGCTTGATGAAGGACGAGAATAACGGCGCGATCATGACCGAATTTGTCGGACTCAGGGCGAAGATGTATGCGTTGCGAGTGGACGGTAAAAAAGACTGTAAAAAAGCTAAAGGTGTTAAGAGCAACGTCGTAGCCAGGTCGATAACGTTCGACGATTACACGAGGTGTCTGCGAGACAAAATTGAAATGACGCGACAGCAGGCTTGCATAAGGTCCGAACTACACGAGGTGTACACCGTGTCCGAAACAAAAATCGCTCTGAGTCCGTACGACGACAAGCGATACATTATACCCGATTCGACCGATACGTTACCGTGGGGACATTATCGAATACCTTCGTAACGTATGTATAAAATGTAATAGTATAACGTATGTAATAGTATATGTATGTAGTAATATATGTATGTAACGTAATATATAATGTAGTAGTAGTATAACGTATGTCTGTCGTATAACGTATGAATGTATGAATGTATGAATGTATGAATGTATGTAGTACAACGTAACGTATTGTGAGTATTATATTACAGTATTGGAAAGAATATTAATAAAGATATTGCACATGTGTATATTTCATATTTTTATGTACTTTATGTGTATTTCATAATTCAAACACTTTACATGTATTACATATTGCATATTTTTTTTATGTTAAGAATAAAATACAGTTTGCACGTATTAAATAACATTGTCCTTGTGTATCCATGAGTTGTGCGATCCATCGAATCCCAGCCATTTAACGTAAACTTTGTCACCCCTCCTGCGCAGTACTTTCTCCACGAGAAACACGTCCGGATAAGTCGCGCGATGCAACTCGTGTTCGTAGAACGCTCCAGCGACGGATTTTCCGCGATAGTCCTCGAGTAGATAGGTCACGGGATTGGTACGCTGCACTTTAACGATCTTAAACACCTTGGTAGTCCAATTCGGTGTGTAACCCTTCTCGAAAATTGTCTTGTATTTGCTAACGCGCACCGAGTCGCCCGCTTTGAACTTTGCCGGACCCGCGATCTTTATCGCGCTGTATACGGTAGCCAAGAGTCTTTCGGCGATCGCGGGGGTAACGTCGACGGGCCGCATGCCGATGGTTCGATGCTTGCGCGCGTTGTAATTCGACACGAGTCGCGGCAAGGCGTCGACCCACTTGTAATTTCCGTTGAGCGTAAACATCTTCCACATGTCGTTCTTTAACGTGCGATTGAATCGCTCGACGACCGATGCCTTCATCACCGAATACGTGGAATAATGATTGATGCGGTGTTTTCTCACGAGACGTTGCACGTCGGTGTTGTAAAATTCTTTCCCCATATCGGTTTGTAGGTTACTAGGGCACCTCCCACTATTTCGAATTATCTCAGCGATAGCGTCAGCTGTCTCGCCGCCGCCTTTACCCTTGAGCGGCACGGCCCTCGCGTGCTTGCTCGGCACATCAATGACGGTGAGTATGTAGTGGTAGCCTCCGTTGAAACGCGAGTACGAGCGCATCTCAACGATATCAGCTTGCCACAGGTCATCGTACCCTAACACTATGACGTGTCTTCGAGAAAAATTTCTTCTCGCCGGTGCGTGCAATTCGTCCACCAACCGACGCTTTTCGATATTTTTACGCACATCGGATTTTAACGGTCTCATGTTTCGTTGTCGTTTCGTTGCTGTTCGTCGTCATCACTTAACTGTACGGATCGCTGTCGCACCGTTTAATTTATAATAAGCCCGGCTTCGCGAAGTTCCCTCGATGATCGACATGATCTCGTTGTCGTGGGCATTGTTCCCAGCTTGACGCGAAGCGTCGAGCAATCGCAGACGATCTACCAGCTCGTTGGGGTCAGTCCCAGTGCACGTAGTCGATCTTATTGTCGGTTAGCGTCATCGCGCGAGGCGCGAATAATCCCTTTCCGGATTTTTTCTTCTTGGATTCGGTCGATATCAATGGTGAGATTACATATTGATACTTGTATCCCCTGTTGCCCAGTACTCGCTCGCGAGGATCGTGCTTGTATTTATGAGCACTCGTCGCCAACAGTATGCTCCTGTACTTTTGCTTATCGTCCTCCGTGTAGAGCTTGTCATCGGGTATTTTCTTGAAGATCAACTCGTAAATACCGGGTGTGCCGGCATATCGTACGCCGTCGATATAAATGTAATTCGCTTTGTCCACGTCAAAACGTTTATTACCGAGCATCAATTCATTCTTGTCGAGATAAACGCCGTACACGGTGTCTGTCTCTGCACCGGCGCCCAAAACGTCTGCCTTGTACAATCGGCTCGGTGGACCCAAGTGACTTTCCAACGTTTCTATAAACAATTCTCGACCCTCCGACGTTTGCAACTGCTTTTGAACGGCCGTCCCGATCGAGTCGTTCGTGGTTTCGAAAACATCCACGTTTTCGAGTAATTCGGGACTTGTAGTTCGCGGTGTAGAGGTTATCGGTAGTACTATCGATCGTTTCGATTGATTAGATTTACGCGGTGTCGATGATGAGAGATCCAACCAGGAGTCTAATCGTTTCCTCTTTTTCTTCGGTGTAGCAGCCTCCTCCTCCTCCTCCTCCACCCCGCGCTGTTGAACGGATAGCGTCGGTTCCTCTTTTTTCACCGCGATCAAGCTCGAGTTGTCGACGATCTTTTTCAGCGGCCCGATGAGAGGTCTAAACTGCGTGTCCAACTCAATGTCCTTCTCGATCTTACCGGTCTTCAAAGCGCGAAGTTTTTTGCGAATCGAATCACTCGTTTTCGCAATTTTTTTCACGATCTTCTCGCGTTCGCGAATATTCTCGCCCCCGTCGATCGCAGCCATCGCGGGAAAACAAAGCAGAGTGTCTATCTCTATAACGCTAACGTTTCACCTTCGACGACGTATCGACGGCGACTGACCGGTTTTGCGGTATCGCGAACACATTAAATCCTTTTCTGTATTGGCCATTCGAAAGCGCGCTGTCCTTGTCTATCACCGCGAATCCGTACTTTTGTTGCCAACAATTGTGGCACAACGAGCAAAATTCATCGTACGGCATGTCGGTATTTACGTGATCGTTGTACACGTGTTTCAAATTGGTACCATCCTGTTTGAACAGGATCAGCAGATTCGCGTTGTCGCGTATCAGATGCTTAGGTATTCTCGAGTACGTCCGACAGAGATAAAAGCAGTCGACGCTCGAGTGCCCGCCCATTGAAAAATACTCTCTCACGGCGCGCGGCGTCTTGCTTATCGCACGCCACGTCATCGAAGACGAAGATCGAGTTTGAACGCGCGTCGCTCGGTGGAATGACGTCACTGTTATTTGAGAACGTAAAGTAGCCGATTTCGTCGATCGATGTCAACAAATTCTCCAAATATCGATATTTCGGCTGTTGCAACGATTTCGAGTACACGTACACGTTTTCGAAACGTACGCCGTGCGGACTTTCCAACAAGCTTATCAAGACGTTGGTTTTACCGCAATTAGAGGGGCCGCAAATGATCGCGCGTATAGTAGTAGGTAACATCGTACCGTGCCTGCGTTTCTCCGTTTTGCCCCCCATCGACCGTAATCTGTCGTCGCAATTGGTCACGCGAATCGCCAACGGTTGTCGCACGAATCTCATTTTTTTCCACAATGTCGACTCTCTGACTAACTCGAACGTCTATTTATAGGCGAGCGGAACCGCGAATCGCTCAGTAGCAAAAATGTTCGTTCTACTGTCGAGATCTTCGGATATTCGCGATTGAGCGCCGAACAGCTGCAATTTGTGCCGAAAGCCGTTCTGTTGCAAATGTGCGGCGATCACGTCCACTACGTGTGGGACAAGCTTCCGGAACATATAAAGACGGATTTGGAGGTTCAGACATATCGTCGCTGTTACGAACATTACAATCAACCGTGGCAGCGAACGCACGTCGACGGTCCCGCGCCATTGATAAAGAATTGCGTCGAATGTCAACGAAAAAAATTGGTAGAGGCCTGTTAAGGGGATGCTGGAGCCGCAGGCAAACTCGATCAGCGTCGATAAAGAAGTGCTCACCGACTATATCTGTCCTTGTATAGACAAAGATATAGACAAAGATAGCACGCTACATTGCACGCACACATACGCACGATACACATCGAAATTATACTTTTATATTACGCTTCCAAATCTTGATTTGGGGGGTTTATCGATGTTTTTATTGTTGTACAATTCAGGGGAACTTGTTTTCGCGTTCGTACCAATGGTATATCTCTTATATGAAATACATCTTGTGACGAGCTGACAGCTCGCCGCAACTCGAGACGCCATATTGGGATAAAAGTAGATAAAGAAATCTGTACTTCCGTAATTTTTTCTCGTTTTCTATATAAAATCGGAGTTCCCCTGAATCATTAATGTATGTACTGCAATTCTGGAAAAGGATTTTTAATTCTGTCAAATTAATACGACGCTACGTTCCGACAAAAAATGCCGGTAATACAGACGGCTCCAGCATCACCTTAAATCATGTGATAAGCGCACTTCCGATCGAATTGCATATTCCCGGCTATCAATTTTGCGGTCCGGAAACTCGTCTACAAGAACGATTGGTGAGAGGTGATCCGGGTGTAAATCCATTGGACGCGGCGTGTCGCGAGCACGACATAGCCTATTCGCGTAGCCGCGATCTCGCCTACAGACACGCGGCGGACAAGATACTCGCCGAGAGAGCGCTAGGACGCGTCATCGCGAGAGATTCGGCTCTCGGAGAGAGAGCGGCCGCTACAGCCGTCTGGGCGACTATGAATGCCAAGCGGAAGCTCGGAATGGGCTTGAAAACAAAGAAAACGAAAACGAGGAAAAAGCTGACGAAAAAACGGATACTTCCGACGGCGAAACGAGGTGGCGTATTGCCGATTCTACTGCTGTTGGGAGTTCTCGGTTCTCTGGCTGGCGGAACGGCCGGAATTACATCGGCGGTGAACGCTAGCAAAGCCGCGCGGCGTCAGCTGGAAAAGATGCAACGTCACAATCGCGCCATGGAAGGTTGCGGAATTTATCTCGCTCCGTACAAACATGGGAAAGGACTGTATGCCGGCTCGTGCAAACGCGGCCGAGGAGTAGCGTCGAAAATAAAAAAAAAACGTCGAAAAGTCGTTAAATATGCCCGCGGGTATTACGACTAACGTACAATTGAATCGACTGGCAAGGCGCATGCGCGTACCATTCTTCAGAGGTGTTTTCATGCGTGATTCGTTACCGATCGGTGGTGTACGTCGAAACGAGAGCGGTATCGTGAATTTGGATAATGCTGAGGGACCGGGTACTCACTGGGTGGCGTACGCAAAGAGGGAAGATCGAGTGATATATTTCGACAGTTTCGGCAATCTTCGGCCACCGAAAGAATTGATGCGATATTTCGGACCGAACGTGACGAAGATTGAGTACAATCACACGTCTTATCAGCGATACGATCAAAGCATCTGTGGACAATTGTGCCTGCGGTTTCTCCGGACGATCGACGCTAATTTATAGCCTAACGATCCACCGTGGTGACTCAGTATTCGTTAACAGTTTCCGCCGAAATGTCTATAACGTTCACGCTGACCGGGAAGAGCAGCATCCTCGCGGCGCACTATTTTCTCGCCGTGGATCTGAGCGACGGTGACTACGAACTCGGTCTAGCGTGTTTCGAGACTTATCACACAATTTCGAACGTGAATTCTTCGAATAATAAATTTTATTTCGGCGAGGATGACACGAAAATTACGATTCCGAGGGATCGTACGAGATACGAGCCATACATGAGTTTTTGAAACGCGAAATTTTACGGAAACGCCCGCGACGCGTGGTAAGCGCGAACGGCTACGAAGACGAGGCTGCGGAATACCCGATAGTGCTCCGCGCAAATTACAATACGATGAAGAGCGAGATCAACTGCGCTTACAGAGTGAACTTTAACAAACCGAACAACGTTGGATCGCTGCTGGGATTCTCGTCGAACCGTATATTGCAGCCGTGGCAGTGGCACGAATCGGATATATCGATTAATATTATCAACGTAAACATTATCCGCGTGGAGTGTAACGTGACCGCGGGTGCGTACAGCAACGGCAAACGCGTTCATACGATACACGAATTTTCACCGAGCGTACCACCAGGATATAAGATATCGGAATCACCGGCGCAGATCATTTACCTGCCGATCATCGCGCGGAGCGTTACTGATCTAACGATACGCGTCACGGATCAATACGGACGATTGCTCGATTTTTGAGAAGAAAAGATCACCGTCAGATTGCGTACGACGGCGACAGCGATAACGCGCGACGTATGACATGATCGTGTTGAACGACTCGGAGCATGCGAGAGATAAGAATATCTTTACGGCTGCGACGATCGACGATATCATCAAATCGACATTCGGTAGCATTAAAACAGAGACGAGAAAGAAGCTCAACGCATCGAACGTTAAATTTTTACGATCACTGGGATTTGCGGTACGAAACATCTGAAAGCTGACTGTGAACGATGACTGAAATTCTTAACATCGGAAGCGAGCCGGTCTTTGACGATCGCATCGTCAAGATCGAGACACATACGTACAACCCGTACGCCAACACAACGTTCGAGCATAGCGACGAGATACGAATACCCATACAACAGCAGGATCTGTATACGTTGCCGTGCAAAAGTTTTCTCTACGTCGAAGGAACGTTGACGGCGACCAGAGCAGCCGATAACGTGGTATTGGGGAATAATTGCGTCGCGTTCATGTTCGATGAGATTCGATACGAGCTCGACGGTGTGGAGATTGATCGCAGCAGAAACGTAGGAATAACCAGCACGCTCAAGAACTACGTAAGGGTATCGTCCGATAGAAGCGTGATTCTGAGAAACGCCGGCTGGGAGCCACAGAATAACGAGAATGGATACTTCAATTTCTGCGTACCGCTCAACACGTTACTAGGATTTTGCGAGGATTACAAACGCGTGGTGATCAACGCTCGTCACGAATTAATATTGATACGATCGCGCAACGACAACAATTCCCTGGTGGGAAGCCTCGCGTTGGAGCCTATCGTCAAAATACTCAAGATACAATGGCGAATGCCCCACGTGGTATTGAGCGAGATCAACAAGCTGTCGATGCTGCGCGCCTTGGAAAAAGGACAATATCTGAGTATAGGTTTCCGTTCTTGGGATCTGTACGAGTATCCCCTGTTGCAGAACACGACCAAGCACTCGTGGGCCATTAAGGCCGCGACTCAGTTCGAGAAACCGCGATACGTCGTCTTTGCTCTGCAGACGGGCCGGAAGAACGTCATGTCCGCGGACACAAGCCGATTCGACGACTGCAAATTGTTCAACGTGAAACTCTATCTAAACTCGGAAGTCTATCCGTACGACGATTTGAATTTCGACTTTGGTAAACACAGATGGGCGATTCTGTACAATATGTACGCGCGTTTCTGTAAGGGCTATTACAGACACGAATATTTCGAGCCGAGCCTCACCGTTTCGACTTTTCTACGTAACGGCCCGTTTGTGATCATCGATTGCTCTCGACAAAACGAATCTGTCAAAAACGCCACCGTGGACGTTAGAATAGAATTCGATTGCATGGAGAACGTACCGCCGAATACCTCCGCGTACTGTCTCATCATTCACGATGGCGTGATCGAGTACAATCCATTGACCAACGTAGTGCGCAAAATAGTCTGAGTGTTGGCGGCAACGTCGACGAAAATTTTCTCTCTCTCTTTCACTCTCGATAAAAAATTTATGAGAAGGGAAAGGGGAGCAGGATATAAATCAGAGTGTCGCGAAACGCGCGTCATTCCTCTCGATTCGCGCATCGAAGAGAGAGAAATCTCTTCATGTCCGCACCAACGTTCGTGGACCTGCAAGGTTTCGTCGTCGGGATGAAATTTGTCGTGAAGAAGGCGGCGGTGCTGAGAAACGGAACCGTTCTGGCGCATTACATCTTTACATGCCCCATGCCGTGGAATCTCCTCACAAAACCCGACAAATCGTGCGCTTCCTGGTTGATTCGCAATCACCATGGATTACGATGGGAAGACGGAAACGTGCCGTACAGCAAGGTGAAGCGTTTAATTACGTCGACCGTGCTCGGTGAGGAAGAGGACAACGACGACGACGAGATGCCGACTCTCGTGTACGTCAAGGGATTCCAGAAAAAACCTAAACATTGAGACTTTGGATGCAGATTACGAAGATATCGAATCTTTAAATAATCTAGATGTTACCGATACTATGCGATGTGGAAAACACGTTAAGAATTGCGCGTTGCAAAATGTATTAAAAATATTTAACTGGTGGTCGAAACGCCAGAGAAAATTGTCATCTTTTTAAAAAATAAATTATATATATATATAAATTTTACAATGTTTAATTTCTTTCCCCATTAGTCGATAGTGTAAAAAATTAAAGAATAAGTAGGTATACGTGACGAATTTTAACTCGAGAGCTTCGAGGAGGGTATCAGGTTTAGACGAACATGTCTGAACATGTTTCGCGGATGATGTCATGCGGAGAGGGGAGGAGGAATATACGTCATAATACAGAAAAAAAACATCCCTACCTTAGTTCCCTCTCCTAAATTTCAGAGCTCTGATTGCGCGTAACAGAACCATTAATCCCTCCCCCTTTCATCATAGTTTATGGAGTTATCACGTATATTCGATTAATTTTACAACGACGATCAGTCTTGCATCGACCGCTTGTATCAACGGTCCGCTTCTCCATAACCGAGAGAAAAAAATGTTCAGCTCCGCTGAAGGAAGCAGCAGCAGCGGTGGCAGACTCATGAATTATTACGTACCCATTCACGATGATAAAACTCTATCGTGCGAGAACAAGTGTAACATGTAAGTTTTCGTTTCTTCTTAAATTATAAAGCTTTATATTTTTTATATTTTGCAAATTATAAATTGTATTATTTTTTATTACTAATTTCGTTATTTTTACAGCATTTCGTTGGAGCGTCGCGCGGTTCGTATACTCAGCAGACGATACGCGTTGACGGCTACGGGATACAAATTCCTTGAAGTTGGCATTAACGTGGGTCCACCGAGCTACGTGGAGATCGCCGTAGGAGATCATCGAGGAACGGAATTGATACTGTCCCTCGAAACGTGGAAAGGATTCTACGAACAACGACGGAACATTCAGAATTTCCTTCGATGCTGTAAAGATACGTGTGATTTTAAAAGCGTTGGACCGCTAACATTGAGAATTTGTACGATTAACGGTGTCAAACTCGTACGTCTCGAGTCTTTAAGCGTACGCTTAACGATGGCCGAATCGACGTTACACCGTATGCTCGATCTTGATCTGTGCATCGACGCGATGTTCCATCGATTGAGTAGAATTGTCGAGACGGTCGATGTCAAGTTCACGCAATTCTTTAAAATCGCGTCCACTGTAACGGATCCTACGCAAGTATTGAATGTAATACGCGATAGCGATGCCTTCGATAAACATCAGCTCGTCGATTGTGAGCTCGCAGCTTTATTTTTTAGTGCGCTTCCGTAGTATGTAAAAACAAAAATATGTAAAAAAAGAAGAATAAAAATGTATTTTTTAAATATAAATCATGACTTATGTTCGAATTTAGCGCGTTCTCGAAATATCGACTCGCTAGTGACATCGACAGCAACGCGGCGACCGCGGCGCGCCGGAAGCAAAAGGCGCGCTGCCGATCGTTTTTTGGTTGTTACCGGTCCGCGCTTGAGACGCAACGATGCGTGACGAGCCGCGTTCAGGGCCATTCGCTCAAGGTCCGCGGTACCGAAAGCACGTTTCGACCGTTACTCGATTTCGTTATTCACTCGTGTGATTGCATAGATACGTTGAGTTAATTGAGTAGGCACGATAAAGTGCGTTCAAACGAGATCAGTCGGATATTGAGTATATTATCGCGAGTTGTGAATAAGAAGCTAAACAATCGGTGGCATTACGCATTCTTTACGAGGCATTCTGCCTCATGCCCGCGCTACCGCGTGAGGTACGGTTCTAAAGCTCGCGATCAGATTGAATGCTGCGTGCGTGTGAAAGTCGTGCGTAGCACAGAGAGACAGTATTCCTGCCGCCACGAGATAAAGAGAGACGCATTACATGCGCACTTATTGCGAAGGAAGAGTATACGTGGACCAATACCAGGATTACATCCTTAACTATCGTCACATGCAACGATAGAGCTGCCTGCAACCACGTTAAGTACTTTTCATATTTTCTTCCGAACTTTCGGATAAGCGTGAACCACGCAACTGCAGGCTTGTACAAGCCCTTCCGATACTCGTCTGATAACGCTGCTTTAAGACAGTCGCTGTTATATTCACGATCGCAAGATTAATTGGCCGAGGATCGGCTTACTACCACATACACGCGTCGAATATTATCTTTCTAATCCTCACTGTGTTTTACTCGATGCGCGTCTCTGAATAATTCAGTTATATAATATTCAGTATTAATTGCGGTGAATCACAATTACTTTGAAATTCGATACCTCATTGTTCAGTTCGTGAAGCATATCACATTACATTTCCGTAAAAGGAATAAAGACTTTCTGACTAGGCATTAAAAGCCTTACATTATTATATTGCGTTAGATTTAAAATTCATACGATTTATTATTCTCAGCATTGCGTTGCTTATTATTCAACTGAGTAGCTTTAAGTTTCCGTGCGTTTTTACGTAAACAATTACACGTGCTTCATTACATTTGCGGGATAATTATGAAGTCACAACGTTCAGTATTCTTTTTGATAATATTTTGATAGCGACATATTAGCGTTTTTTGCGATTTGCGATCACGACACTCACAATGTCGTACAGAAATTATTACTTGTCATATTTACTGCCAATATTCTTTAATTATGTTTAATTTTCTAAGATTTACTGAATGTATTTGAGATCACGAGTGCATCGTAGCGTGCATCGGTCTCGTCAAATGAAAGGGCACAATGCGCGTGCCTTCTCTGTATTATAAGTTCATCGTTTCAATAAAATCCTAATCCTAATATGTAAGTTCTGAATACTTTGCATTATAACGTGGGTTTCTCTAAAGGCATTTCGCAATCGATAACTCAAAACGTTTCCAGAACGCTGTTTTCATGTCCTTGCGCGATGGAGAAACCCACGCTATAAACAGTCACCGGTGTGACAAACAACAACATTGCTAACGGCCGGATAGCAATGTTTCGTCTCGCGTCGACGCGATGCGGTGACGTAGGCAGCCTATTGCCAATCAGGTGCGACTCAATGCGTGTCATAGTCCTTTGCCGCCAATCACAAGGGAAAATCGGAGGTCACCGCCAACGCTTCGAAACAATTGGTTATTGCGAGAAGAAGCTCCCGTATAAAAGAGCTTGCTTCGTCGCGCACCGGGCTCTTTGTCGAAAGTCAATCGCACAGAATCTCCGCTCGCTAAACCGCTTAACTACGCTAGTTAACACCGTTGTGTCCACCGCTTTGAGTTCGCTCTTCGCTATCGTGCTTCGTGAACACGCTTTCACCACCGCTGCATGCCGTACTAACATCTGTGCGCGCGTTTACGGTTTCTTGCTTTTCTAAAAGTAAAGGAACACTGTACCCATTGTATATATTGAGACTTTATTGTAATATACTTATTTTATTGGACTTATACGTATTTGACTTGTGTGAACCGCTTTCCTCGTGGTCGTCTTCCTCGCGCCATAAATCGCGCATCCGCGCACTCGCACAGAATGGAAGCATCATTATTATTCTGCTTATATTTCAATTGCGCTATTATTTTATGTTCTTATCGTATATGTGAATTGATATTTATGTTATTCTTTTATTGTGTCTTTGCTCATCAGGAGGAGCTTTTGTAAATATACTGAGATAACTAAATCCCTGTTGCTCGTTCACCTTAGTTACTTTCTCACTGCTTGTTTGCATTGTATTTTAAACAACTTAATTTCTTCACACGCATTTCCATTGAGGAGCGAGTGCCGATGCTCCGGCGAACGTCGGCGCTCGCCCTTATCGTCGTTGTATAAACTGTTATTATATCTCTTCTCTCTGGCGACTTTTTACCCGCCTCCACTATAGCCGTCGTTGAATTTTTAGTCTCGTCGTGGCCGTGAGCGTGCTTAAACGTGTTTCGTCAGTATATATATTTTTTTAAGGATTAGTGACGCAGTTAGTCGCCTTTGTTGCGTTTGTGATTGTTTTTGTTTGTGATTATACTAAATTTTTTTGTGATGTCTCCGCGCCTTCCCCTGCAAGACGCTAAAGACATTGAAAAGAGCGAAATTCAGGGAGGTATTGTAGAATTTGACAATTTTGAAAATCGTCATCGACACCGTCTCTTCCTAGAAATATACATAAAGAAAAATCCGCGACGGTTAAATCGTCAACGACACCGTCTCTTCCTGGAAGAAGACATGATGAAAGCACCGCGACGGTTAATTCGTCAACAACGAGAAAACGTGTCCCGACACGCTCGCTGGCCGCCCTGACAAACCCCCTCCCCCTGTCCCCCCCTTGCCCTTGAGTTTATAAATGTTTATAAATGTTTATAAATGTTTATAAAACGTGTCCCGACACGCTCGCTGGCCGCCCTGACAAACTCCTTCCCCTGCCCCCCCTCACCCTCGAGTTTATAAATGTTTATAAATATTTATTCAATGTTTATAAATGTTTATAAATGTTTATAAATACTATCGGCCGAACATCGATATGATAAATGTTTATAGAACGTGCCCCAACGCGCCGGCCGCCCTGACAAACCCCTCCCCCTGCCCCCCTCGCCCTCGAGTCCCCCCCCCGCCCCGCTCCCCCCTCGGAGCACCAGGCCTAGCTCGCTCACTATTATGCTACTATCGGGCTCCAAAAATTCCAAAACCAATAGATGGTGCCTGTTATGAACGTTCTCGGTAATGTCAATCTCGGGGTAGGATATACGACTCGGGTCAGAGAGAATAATCTTTATTGTCCTTTCGAGGAGACCGATAGCTTTTCTGGTCTCTGCGTTACTGGTTTCGCCGGGCGAGCGCTCCCCCCCCCCCTCTAGCTCGCGCCTTTTGTCGTCAATTGAAAATTATGCGGGAAATAAGCAACAAATCACGTCTTTATTAACTAATTATTAAGATCGATAGCAATATTAGACAGATTTTCAGCAGGAATTGTAAATGGATTGTTGTGACCGTGGGATGGATACCAGATGATGGTCATTTTTGGAGCCCGATATCTCTGGAACGGTAAATAGGTACACTCTGAGACTGACATATCTGTAATCAGATTGACGAGACCTTTCATTTGGTACCTACTTTATGACCAAAATCGAATGCGAAAAAGATGGGGCCGATCTTGTTCTCACTCTTTCAGATCGATTCACAATTTAGATAAAAAGTTATTAATTTTTGAATATCCGAGTTTTACTGAGAAAAAGTGTAAACATTAAAAAATGCGACCAATATAATAATATTTTACACACAAGTAGATCATCAATAAACAATAATATGGCAATAAAATTTGAAACGATTTACAAAAAATTTTTTTTGAAATTTTCTTAAAAAAAAAAAGAAAGTATAGTTATTTACAATCATTAAATCTACGTTTTTTTACATTCTATTAGATTTGCCGTACCGATTTATGTACATTTTTTTGTCTTTGGATCCCTGGAGAATTAATATATCGGTGTTTTTAATATTTCCTGCATACTTTTAGTTCGGACGGTGCCTCCAGAACATCCTTAATTAGGCTATTGATACATTAATTAAGTGTTTGATACATGTGTGTATTTAAATTTAGAATATAAAAATTTCAAAACTTTACTGATTTCCAGACAAACCATGAGCGATTCTGACTCGAGTTCTAATGGCCTAGATCAAGAATGTGAGCAGTCAGAACCTAATAGCAAGAAAAGGCGCTTCACTACATCTCAAAATATTATTTCAACGAAAAATAAACGTGCAGAGGATATTACCATGGTTATTTGCAAAATGATTGCGATCGACATGCTCCCAACATCGATTGTAGAGAATGAAGGTTTTATTCAGTTCATGGCTATCAGTGTTCCAGGTTACAAAGTACCTTCAAGAAGGACGATTGACAACCGAATGCGCACTTTGTACAACGAGGCAGCGGAACAGGCACCACATTAGATAAAGTCGACGCTGTAGCCATTCCAACAGATGCGTGGACGTCTAAAGCAAATGACATTTATATAACATTATCAGCACACTACCTTGATGACAACTGGATCCCACACACCGTCAATTTTATGACGAGAGAAATGACTGATTGTGAGAGTCACACTGCTGAACATTTGCAGAAAACAGTTCGCGAGGTTGTGCAAGAATGGAATTTAACTAACAAAGTTACCGGACTTGTACATGGCAATGCTAGTAATATTGTTAAGGCAGCTAAAGAACTAGGCGATACGGACGGTATTCTCAGTGTACGATGTGCAGCACACACCATACAATTGTCTGTCAATGCAGCCTTAGAACCACCAGAATGTGTGTCTGTGATAAAGAAAAGAGCAGAGATTGTTAGTGCATTCCGGCATTCTTATAGCAGAACAACCGCTCTAGAGGATAAGCTGAAAAGTCTCGGATTGCCAACATTGCAACTGATGCAGAGATGTCCGACACGCTGGGATTCTACATTCTTTATGTTAGATAGACTTCAAACTTTGCGTTCCGGCAGCTTTAAGTGACCGGTCCGCATTCAAGTCGGCGATTGCTGCTAAGTTAGAGCTATACGAAGCAGAGTGGGTAAAAATTATGCAGCTTATAGTATTGCTAAAACCATTCCAACAAGCAACCACAATCTTATGCGCGGAAAAGTCCATCACATTGAGTATAGTGCGTCCCATTATCTACAATTTAATCATTCGCCATTTACTGGTAAAGGACGATGACAGTTATTTAGAAAGAACTTTTACAGTTCGAGCGGCCTTAGACCTCACTGATCGATTCAAGATGGAAAATATTGACGTTAACAATAAAGTGACAGCGATGCAAATGGCCACTTTACTCGATCCTCGACATAAGAAGTTGACAGCGGAACCATCTGAAAATGTCATCTATACACACAGAAGTGCAAAGGCGCACTAATTTAAACCATGGACATTTAGTTGCCACACCTAATGGCAACAAGATCAAGGCTTGACGGTCATGGATTTCCTCCTCGGAATGGACGAAAATCATGAGGGTGATGAGTTTGCCAAATACGTTGCGAAGACTCAGATTGACCATAATCTTGATCCGTGCGCTTGGTGGAAGGGACATGAACTATGCTTCCCAGCAGTGGATAAAATAACCCGCCAGCTTTTGTGCATTCCCGCCTCATCTGCTACAGCGGAAAGGGTGTTTTCCACTGCAGGAAATATTGTCTCGGCGAAACGAAGCTGTCTGTTACCAGAGAATGTATCTCATTTAATATTTCTGCACCAAAATAGATATCTTATTTGACCTAAGTAATCCTAAATAGTCCAGTTTTTCATCAATTAATTTATGATGTCTGGTTGAGTTACACTAATCCATTTTTCATTAATTTTCTTGTATTATTTTTGTTGTCTGAAATTTTTTTGGTTTTTTATGTTAGAATAGGAACCTTTTTGTTTTTCAACTAAATAACTTTAGAATCTGGGAAACCTACTGAAATAGAATTGTCTAAAAGAGTAAATAAATAAAACAGATTTTTATTTTCCAAAAAGTAAGTGTTTGTTCCGCCAATAATATTTAACCAAAAAGAATATATTTATCTCGACAACAATTGGCAATCAATACATAATAGCTTCACAACGTTTCAACCCAGAATTCGGGTCCTTATCAAGTGATCTAACAAAATATAGCATGGGGTCAAATAACAACGTCAATAGTTAGAATTTAAAAAATGTAACGGAAATTGAATCCCTTATAGTCAGTGCAAAATCTAAAGAGCGAAATAAATATCAAAATACCTGATGAAAAAGAACCATCGCCAACACACTCTCTGTCTAATGCTTATGAGATTTTGGCAGAAAATCATTTTTATTTTCCTCTTTTATATATATGCTAGTCTTTGTTTTTCTTACAGTGAACCTTGTTCTTTTCTGTACATTTTCTAATACTTGCTGTGACTTGACCAAAAAGGCATGTATGGTCGACTAAATAAATAAATCATTTTGTCGTTATTTTGACAACATCTTGACTCTCTGTTCTGCTTAGGTCAGCGCATTGCGTGTATGAAACGCGTACTTGGCGCAAGACACTACCGTGTCTCTTGATATGCGAAACAGTTCGGCCATGTGATCAATTGTCATTTTCGCAAAACATTAAATGACTCTGTGTGAAACTATGATAAAGGGGCGGCAGTGTGGTCTAGTGGTAAAGCGCCAGACTCGTAATCTGAGGAACCAGGTTCGAGTCCACTAGAGCCATGTAACATGGAAAAATTTTTTTTCCGAAGAAACTGCGTTCTCCGTGCAAGATAGGATCTTGTGCGAAAAAACTGGGCTCCGTCTTTCGGAAGAGACGTTAAACCGTTGGTCTAAATGAAATGGATGAGTGGGATAGGGTTGGGTACGTCCCTTCAAAAACGCCGTAAGATACTAGACTGTGAACCCTACGGGGATATACAGAAATAATAGTTTACGAGGTGAAACTATGATAAAACATAGACAAGATATGCGTCCCCACGAGGCAAAGTTTTGTTAATTTCCAGGAGATTAAGGATCATGGCCCTCTCATTACGTAGGTAAATCAAAAGTAGCTCCTTGGAGGTAGAATAATCCATGTAAAATCCTTGTAAGTAGCCAATATATTAGGCTCCCGCAAAAAATTGGTGAAATACGCCTATTTTTCGACACTTCGAATGCGAATACCCCTTTAAGAAGAATACAATGCTCATCAGTCAGATTGCAAACAAATCTGACATTGTGCAATATCTACGTGTTCACGAAAGAACAGTGTTCATATATGTTCCGTGCTCGGCCAAGAAAGCCTTGGGACACGAAGGGTTTGCCGGAGTCCGCCCTGACAAGGGCGCGAAGCGTGTTCTTGAAAGCGGCGAGGAGTGCTCGCGAATGATTGCAGCCGTTTTCTTGGGTTAATGTAATTTAATCACAACACAAGTACACAGTTTCTTCAAAGATATGCAGTATGAGATGCGTGATCTCACCGCGCGGAATACCGCGTAATACGAAGCTTTCTGCTTCTCTCGGCGGGAGGCTCAGAGAGCGACGAGCCACGTTCGGAGACGAGCGCGTGGTTAACAAAGTCGGTGAGGAGAATCACGGTTTCGCTCACTGAGGTCGTCCACTTCCCCGTTGAAGACGGCTGGTGGAACGTATGACCTCCGTTTCGCGCGGCGATCAATCGAGGATGCTGGTCGCGGCGAAGGGTCGACTTTTCGGCTCGAGTCCTACTACGATTCTGATTCTTCGCGGATACAGTCAAGTTCCGGCTTGAGGAAGGCTCGGCGGGGAAGTCGGGTGCGTTACAGGGGGAACGAATCGTATCGATCCGTGATCGAACCGCGTTGCGTATTACACGAAAGCGTGTAAACGCGTGCGCATGACTCGCATGAGTCCGCACTAATTGAAAGGGAGCGAAGGATTACTGGGCAACGTTCCGTGGCAGGGCCGTGTCTGAGATCGAGGTCTCATGCTTGCGGTCAGGGCCGTTGGCATAGATACGGCGCCCAGCAATTCCTCTCTCGCTAACGGAATTTCGGTTTCTATCCTCAACAATATATTATCCGAATATCCGGATTATCCGCATATCTACGCTATTTTCGGATATTCGCATTATCCGGATATCTGCACTATCCGGATATCCGAGATATTCGAACATTTTGTTACAGATTATTTAAATATTCAGATATTGGATGATCCGGATAACGAATATTTGTTATATCCGTTATCCGAATATTCGAATAATTTTTATCCGGATAGCCGCAGCCCTATTGCTTATCCTATAGAGGATGTAAGGGTCTACATGTGTATTTACATGTTAATGCTTTAAACGCAGAAATAATAAGAACAAAGATAGTTAGTGGAACCATTTATTTAAAATTTAATTTATATAAAATTTAAAAACTTAAATAAAAAGTTTTACAATATAATGAGTCAGAAACTACTCATTTAAATATTTTATAAAACATGTCATTTATAAACTTGTAACAATGCGCCCCGAAAACGCATTGTTCCCGGCGAACACCAGTCTCGGAAACACTGTGCGGTGCCGAACCCGGCCGAGCGCCACCGAACGTGATCGCGACGTCGCATCGGGGCCGTAATACTCGACCGTACCGAACAATCCCGGCGCTCGCGATCGCCGTCGCCGTTATCCCCGCCGCCACCTGACGGCGACGCGGGGGTATATAAACCAGCGTCTTTTTGACGAAGAGAGATTCCGCCGAGAGACAGCCATCCGATCCGACCAATCATCCGCTGCTCTCGGATTCCGAATTCCGAACCGAATCAACTTGAGGTAGAGAGACGCTCTCTGGCTCCGTCAAGTGACGTATCCTGACGGCCGATTCGATCCCGACCAGTTTTCCGCCCGATTGTCGCGATGCAGTCTAGAGAGTTGCTCTCTAGACTCGCTGAGGGTCTCAGCCGCACGACACCGTCTCCGTCAAGCCCTGCCGCCGCGAACCAAGGTAGAGAGTTGCTCTCTACGCTTGCCGAGAGTCTTGGCCGCCCGGTACCGCTTCTTGGATCACGTATCCCCGATACCGCCTTGCACGAATCCGTGCTCCCGCGCTGACCGTCGACGTATCACCGCGCCGCATTCTGCGAACCCGTGCGCTCGCCAATTATCGCTCACGTATACCCGCGATAATGACGCGATAACATGCCCAGCCATACGCCGTATGCCCGCGAAATCTTGTACATAGCGTGCCGTCCCGAAAACCGTGAAATACTCTGTCCGTCTCGTTCCGTCTCGGAATCCGCGAAATGCACCTGTAAATACTTAATGTATCACCGTAGTAATAAACCGTTCTTGTTAACTCTTTCTAAACCGAGTCTTGTGTCTTCCTCCGCGCCTACTCCGAACCCTGACCAGCCGCGAGTTAGATCCGCGCTTCGGAAGTTAAGTTGTTTTAAACCAAACCAATGTTCAATTTGCATTAATTACGCATTTAAATGCACGTATTTTGAACACACTATTAATGTGGTTTTGAAGCCAATGCAATTGTACGCACATTAAAAGCACGTTATACGCGCACTGGCGCTCCTTGGGAAGTTTTACTTCAAAAACTAGGGCTTATAGAATCGTAAACAAACCGTCATATTTAAAAGATTATGTATGTATGATAAATAGAGAGCTCAACCATCTACGTTAAACATACAGAGATCGCTTACAATTTAAGTTTAGTTATAGATGAACTGTAATGTTTTTACAGTCAAATAGATTAAACTAAATCGTCATTTACAGTCCGAGTTGGATTTTGATAGTCTAATTATTATATATACATATATTTTTTGTGTATTACACATATCTTTTTCCAACATTAGTAAACTGCGCGCCGACTAGATTTGTCAGACTTATAACACAGTTCTTGTTGGTGTAAAATTCCCTCCCTCGCGTAATTAAATTGATTCGATTTAACTATCTAAATATTGTAACTGTAAAGAAATTATTACGAAAATATTAGCTAAGCCAGGGATCGAACCTCTCTCCTGGAACCTCTTTCATTCCGTGAAGGATGTCGTACCAATTCGACTACTGAGGCATGTGGTAATATTTACCGCAATAACCGATTAACAATAGTTTTGAACGTCTTTTTCAGGCGACGTGAACAATAATACGAGAATTATACGACTGTTATAATATACAATCAAATAGATTAAACTAAATTGCCATTTATGGTCCGTATACAGATTATAAGACAAGTGAATATGGCTTCCTACCAGAATGACCACAGGAATCGTAAAAAAAGGAACTCTCTCTTACAGACATATCGACGACATTTTATGCAATTTTATTCATACTAATACTAAATACTTAAAAAAAAAGTGGTATTATTATACACATGTAGTCATGTACCCCTGGAAGAAAACCAACAGGTTAACGTCTTTCTTATGAAAGATGAAATATTCCAACCGTGGTCAGATGGACTCGAACCCGAGTCTTCGCGGTTACGAGTCTTGTGGCACCTTTGCCACTAGACCACACTGCCTCCTCGGACTTGATCCGCCAAAGTGGTGTCCTTTATTTCGCCATTTATTAGGTTGTATCACTCCGCATGTTAGGCGCGTACATTGTAACTATGTGTTAGCGCTTAAATCAGCCTTACATATAAATTTCAATGACGATTTGGTGAAAGGTACGCTTCCAGCATATTTCTCTTATACAGGGACGCTCCTGAGGCACAGTGTCACGTGCACGACGCCGAGCAGCAGTGAGGGGATAGGAGGCGTCGCTTCAAGAATCGGCCCGAAATGTGCAAGTAAATCTCAGCTTTCCATTTCACGATTTTGTATCCACTGCTCTTTTCAAAATAAGTACTGAAAGAAAGCACATGAGCAACATACCCCTGGAGTCATTTAGTCCCGGTCTCCCCTAACTATCACGCTATTATTTTGAAAACGCACACAAATGAAGTGTGATTTTGTAGTTTAAGTACCAACGAAATGCACATCATCGCCAAATTGAATAATGTTGAAATTCAAAATATGTTATAAGAAAGATGATGAATTTTCTTTTTATGTTTTACATCAAAAAACCAAAGTTTATTTCATAATATTATTGTATAAGCTCCCTGGTGGAAAAATTTTATTGAAATTTCGTTGAAAGTGATTTTTTAAGCAAAAGTACTGAAAGGTCGCTAAAATTAAACTGAAATTTTTTCACAGTTTGTCTAAAAAATTTTTTTTAAATTTGCTGAAATTTCTTTGAAAATAGGCTGAATTTTCTTTAAAATTTCGTTAAAAAATTATTTTCGGTTAAATTACTAAAAATTGTTTAAAAGGAGTATAAAAGTAGACCCAAATGGGAAACTCATCGCAGCTCGATGAAAGGCAGAAACATTCATATCGGCTTCAGAATGATGCTGGAGAAAGAATTTTTGTTGACACTTGTCTGGAACGGAAGTGGTGAAACGCGCAAAAATGTCCATGACATTTATTTATGTTTTCAACCGACCGATTATTATGGTAGGCCAGTAGGCCTCGCCGAACTACGTCGTTTCAGTTTCGAGTTTCGAGACGCTGCCTGTTTTCAGGCACGTGGCGAAGGTAGCGCACACATGGAAGGAGCCGTGTACGTGTGAGTGCTTCGAGCGTTCTTGTCTAACGAAGCATCTGTACGATATATCTCTCCTTGTCAGATTGCAGCGATTGCAGCGCTATCTCTTACAAGATCCGGCAACTACTGTTACACGCAACACTGCTCATTCTATCAACCTGCATGTGCCTCCTGCATAATAAAGCTTCTTTAGTGAAAATCTTTTTTTCTAGGCTTTGAATCTTAGTTCTATTTGCACGATATTGTTCCTACATGTTGTCCCTACGTCCCCTGGGTATCATTTTGTATATATAAACTGCAGTATTTTTGTTTAAGCAAATATTGTCGTCAGGTGACAGCTGTATGTGCTCAAATATATACTCTTTCGATCTTTTATTATTAGGAAAAGCATATTTAAAATTATGTAATAGATTATCTTTTCACTTTTTCTTATTCTTTATTATTTATATCAGTTCTTATATTTAAATACTACTTCGTTTCATTATAAGAGAATAAAGAATACATAAGAAATTTTTACATTCAGGAAAAATTATCCTACATATCACTTTTGAGTTCTTTACGAGTAAAGTTAGTTACAAGAAGAGAATATGTAATGGACTAATCACCGATTTTTATTCTCTTGCATTTGCATGAATCTACATCGAAAATAAATATATCCGTGTCGATCGTATCAGCTAAATCAGAGCGAGAAAGAGAGAATAATATTCTCTCTCTCGCTCGCTCGGCACGTTGACTTTGGCCGCAGCCGAATTGTTTGTAAATACAGGATCGCTGGCATGCGGTAGCGTGTAAAAGAATGAAAGTAATATTTTTGTATAAATATTACTTTTATTTCACAATCGTTGCAAATATATTAATATACGCGTGTCTAAATATGTACTAAATATTTATTTCACATAGAAAATAATACATATCTATGTATATGATGTATAAAATAGTTAAAAAATTCGCGTTTTATTCAAGAATGTTTTTTTTATGCTTGGAATATGGAGCTGTCGTTGAATCTAGTAACAATATGGGAATGAGACTAAACGTAAAGAAGACAAAATGGATGGTAGTAAGTAAGAATGGCTTTCCGCAAGGCAATCTTACAGTCGAGAATGAATGCGTTGAGCGAGTGTCGTCGTATAAATACCTCGGATGTCAGGTTAATGAAAAATGGGATATGACCCAGGAAATAAAGAGCAGGATAGAACAGGCACAGAACGCGTTTCGCAGAATGAGTAAAGTATTAACCAGCCGTGACTTGAGCATGGGTCTGCGAGTCAGAATTCTTCGATGTTACGTTTTTAGTATCTTATTGTATGGAGTGGAGGCCTGGACCCTCACGGATGCGATGTGCAAGAGAATACAAGCTTTTGAAATGTGGGTTTATCGTAGAGTGCTGAAAATTTCCTGGACTGATAGAGTAAGGAACACGGAGGTGCTTCGGAGAATGAGAAAGACTGATGAGATCCTTGATACAATCAAGAAAAGGAAGCTGGAATATTTCGGGCATGTGATGCGTAATCAGAAATACCATTTGTTACACCTTATAATACAGGACAAAATAACCGGAAAACGCGGCCCCGGTCGGAGGAGAGCATTGTGGCTAAAGAACCTCCGACAATGGTTTGGACTCAGTACCACATCTCTTTTTAGAACAGCGGTTTAGACAAGGTTAAAGTTATGCTACTAATCGCCAACGCCCTCCGAGGGCAAGGCACGTGAAGAAGAAGAAGAAGAATATGGAGCAATCGATAGTGTACGCGTGTTATAAGACATATAGAGAGATACGTTATATACTACATACAGGGTGGGAGAAAAGTATGGAAACCCTGAAAAATCTCGAAAACTATAAGTTTTACAGAAAAATGTTTCAGACAAAAGTTGTTTGGTTTCGAGGGGGCCATAAGATGGTACCATTGGTTTGACCTTGGATGGTCGTTTAAAGCTCACGTAAACGACACCTTTAATTTCTTAAATGGAAACCCCTATTTTTCAATGCATATTCTTGTAGCTGATCTCGAGAGCTTTTCAAAACACTGATAATAAGTAATATTAGGAACGCGGAATCGCAACCTACGCTGTTCAATTTCTTTTTTTCTTCTTGTTCTTTATTAATTTTTTAAATATTTTATATACATAGATAATGTATTGTTTTCTACGTGAAATAAATATTTGGCACATATTTAAACACGCGTATATTTTAATGTATTTGCAACGATTGTAAAATAAAAGTAATATTTATACAAAAATATTACTTTTATTCTTCCACACGCTACCGCATACTACCGAGTCCGACAACACTAGCTGCGGCCGCGGCCAAGTTCGGCGCGCCGAGCGAGCGAGCGAGAGAGAGAATATCATTCTCTCCTTCTCGCTCTAACTCATTGTCAGCTGATGCGATCGAGGCCGCTACTCCAGCTAGCCCTACATTAACGTATCCGTCGTATCCTAATATTGAATATTTATTACAGAATAATTTATTACAGAATATTTTTGTACGTATATATACATTCTCGCTAAAATTTTCATGTTTTGACGTTGACCTAGGGTAGACCGGGGCACGTTGTCACACGGGGCATGTTGTCACATCGGCTTTATTTAAAAAACTAATAACCAGAGGGCAGCACTCGTCATTCCCAAAACGTGTTAGTGTATGCCCATCTTTGGTGTGTTTACAGTGTTGAGATTGCTCCAGCCGTGTTGACGTAAAATCAACTTGAAAGTTTTTTGCGACCGTAAGTAAAATTTTATTGTCTAATATTCTACGTACTGGACAGGAAGCTTATGTTTTTTCAGAATAGACCTTTATATTATCTTAAAGTATGTACTTTTACTTACCGCGTGCAATACCTAACCTTATGAATATCTCAAACGTGTCGGCCATGAGGCTGTTTGGAGTAAAAAAATGCCCTCGGGGCACGTTGTCACGAATTTTAATGTCATAGGTGCAATTGGGATATGGTGCGCTCCTACAAACGGAAAACTGCGAGAGCCGCAGTAGTCGATCTAGAAGTAATTCGTCTTGCTGTTAACGATCAATAAGTTGCGCTTTCGAGTGGAATTCTTGTATTTAGATTAAGACGAAAACTTCGTGCTTTTTGTACTTTTTTGAAATAAAATAAATGTTTCTGTGAAGGATTTTACTTTTTTACATTGCAGCGCACTATAATATATTGATATTTACGTTGAATACAGTTTGGATAACATTTTGCATGCAATTACATTTGATGTGATAACGTGCCCCGGTCACGGGGCACGTTGTCACAAGCGACCTGTCGTTATTTATTGTTATGTAACAACTGTAGAGTAACAATCACACAAAATTCGATACTGTCCAATTGAAGCTGAGAGTTCACTCGAAATTTTGGGATATCACAGTACTCTCAAATATTGAATGTAAAAAATACAAAAAATATTGAAAAAAATGTGTGACAACGTGCCCCGGTCTACCCTACTCCAATAATTTCGACATTTTTTTCCGAGAAATGTTCTGAAAAGGAGAAGACACGTATTTGTTTGTTTGGGCCTACGACCAATATATCCGATAGTGTAATTTTTGTAAAATTTGCATTTTTCGGTAACTGTACTTTTTAAAACGATGTTGAAAATATTTAATCCTATCGAAAAATGACTGAGATAAAATTCGTTCAGTTTAAATGAACAACATGATGTGTATATTCTTTTTAATTTCTAGACAGTCTAAAGTTGTATTATACGATGTAGAGGAAAAAATCGTTTTTCGTAAAGTTTGTAAATTTTTTAAATTAAAAACAAAATTTATAAAAATTATACATATACACGGAAATTAATATTGAGCTGCTTAAGATCTAAGCTTAGACCGAAAATGGCTTGTATTCTTATTCGATTGTATAAAAATTATATTGGAAATAACGAAATTTTTTCAACCTGTTGGAGCATGGCAAGATTATTTTTCGAGAAGTTCTACCTAATTGAAGTTTTTGTAATAATCTGAATTCGGGGCTCTACTCGGAAAATAATCTAAAATGCATCTATTAGTAGCAGATTAATGTTCTATATTGGGACCGGCGTTATCCTTTTGACAGAATTTAATATTTAATTTTATGAATAATGCCGACACTTGGCGCGGCCTGGGTCAATGGCTGCCAGGGCTCTAAGTGATTTGACAAAATTACCTTATTAATTGGGCGCCAGTTAGTTTTGTGAGAACTAACAAACTCATATTCTCCTAATTCTCCGCAATCGGCTAGCGATTTTGAGCAAATTATTATGAGACAGCACAAGGGGAATTCCGTCGGAGGACCCAAGGAATATTGTAGAAGTCAAAAGAAAAGAGAGATAATCAAGCGATATATAAGTGTTTTGACATAGTTGGACTTACGTTACAAGTTACGCCGCTGTTTGCGACAAAACGGCCCACACAGCCCGTTCACACTGTTTTACGGACACCGTCTAATACGGCGTTGACAAATTTATCGTCGAGACCACTCGAAATAACAATTCTTAATTGGCAGACAGCTGATCGCTATTCGAACCGCGGATTACATATTTACGTGTGGACTGATCACGCCGAAGACCGACGGAAAAGTCCCCGAGATCTCTCGGTCGTTCCGCTACCACGCGCCCACCCCTCCGATCCTACCAATCGTTAAGGGTCGATATATTCCGTCACATGCGGCTACGCTATTGGCTCTCCGTTTCGACGGTTTACAAGGCTCGGCGCTCGTGCAGCGCGGGCAGCAGAAAACGTACAGTCGGTATTTCATAAATTTTGTCGGATCGACCATTACATCGAGTGTCGATGTCGAGGGAAAGGATTTTATTTTCCTGTCACAATATCTTTATATTATATTGTTACGCATTAGAAAAACACATTTTTTGGTATTATATTTTATTGTCCATTACGATTTTTCTATACAAAGCCTGTAATACGTTTTATAACTAATTCTATTTAATGAAGGTATAGTGTTCGATATATTCCGAAATAGAATATCTTTTTGTCTATCTTACAATGTAGGGGAGACCGGGGCGAATTTGTCACCGGGCGGAGTTGTCATTGCAATTATCTCGAAATCTGTATGTTGTGTGAACTTGCCATTAATAATGTAAACGCGGCTTATGGTGCCCACGTGACCAACGGAGTTTAGTGAGGTTATGTGCCATGTTGTGATTCTTATCGAGGCAAACGTGTTTTCGGAGGTCAAAAGTAAAATTTTTTGCGCGTCAAAAATTTGTAATATCTTAAATATTATTGTGTCTCCGAACCTCAAAGTAAGTGATTCTAAAAAATAATGCATGCTGAACACGAATCCAGTGAAGTTTTTTTATTTTCATTGATTTCTAATATTTTATAAGCGACCAAACTTGAAACTTGTGTCCGGGGCAAAGTCGTCACCAAGCCATATCATGGAGGCTTCTAGCGAAAATCAAAGTCAAAGAAACAGCAGTGGTCGAATTCCGGCGAGGACTTGGATAATATGTGCTGCGTGTGCTCAGAGATGACAGAATAGAGCTGACGAGAAACGTGCGAGCGTAGGGTACATAAGTGTGCGCTTTTCTTGTAATTATTTTCCGCCATCGTGTTTTTAATTAATATTTCCATTTTTCTATTAAAAAATAATTAATAAAATGTATCCTATCATTTTTCATGATTGAAATTATGAATTTTTATTTAAAATTCAGTCCGAGAATGGAGTGACGACTCCGCCCCGGCAATTTTGACATTTCAAGTTTTGCACCTTTGTCGTTTTCACTCTATACCAGTTGAGTAAAGCGACGTGGACCAAAAATGTCCGTATAAATTTTGTAGCCAAGGGTTCACTCTTTACAACGGTATAGGTAGGGGAGACCGGGGCTAAAAAGTCTACGGGGTAAATACGTCTAATCAAATATCTCGGAACCTGTATATTGTGCGAACTCGCTATTAACATTGTAAACGCTGCTTATGGTACCCATGTGACCAACGGAGTTTCGGCAGGTTACCTGCCGTGTTATGATTTTTACGAGGGCAAACGTGTTTTCGGAAGGTGAAAGTGAAATTTTCTGCGCGTGGAAATTTTGTAATATCTGCAATAATATTTGCTCTCCAAATCTCGAGGTACGTGATTATAAAGAGTAATGCATGCTAAACACGAATCCAGTGTAGTTTTTTCATTATCGTTGATGTCTAATATTTCATGGGCGATCAAACCTGAAACTTGTGTTTGGGGTTAATCAGTCTACAAGCACCCGGGGCTAATCGGGCTAATCTCATCACTGTGGCGCGCCGGGCGCACGACTTCAGCGGCGATTTCAGGTTAGGTTTCCCTCGAGCGTGATTCTGTCTTCCCTTGCACGTGCGTCAGTTTGTGTAAGAGGGAAATGGTACGCACGTATCGTCGCAAAACGGGTGTTTTGGCCGACCGAAAAGATGGCGGACCGTTGTTTTCGAGATCGCTCGCGCTCACGGCACGTCGGCGAGGTACGGCGAGGCACGGCACGGCTCTGAGATCCCGCGATTTCCGCGCGAGAGTTGACATGCCGCGCGCGCGGTAGATCGTCCCGACTCCCGGCCGCGGTAAATTGTCGTTGTTGGTCGTTAAGTCAGTGACAGTCGCGCGTGCGACCGCATCGTCCAGCGTTCGCCGCATCGTCTCGGCGTCATTGTCGCCGCCGTTGTAGTGTCGGTGGTGGTCATCGTCGTCGTCGTCGTCGTCGTCGTCGTCGTCGTCGTGGTGGTCGTGGCCGTTGTCGTCGTGGTGGTCGTGGCCGTCGTCGTCGTGGTGGTCGTGGCCGTCGTCGTCGTCGTCGTCGGCGCGTCGAGGAATCGGCGCGAGGACGCCGTCGAGTCGGTAAAATGGTCGCGCTCCACCGCGAGCTTTTCTAACCCCCCTGTCGCTATTTATCGCTCCCCTGCAAGAAACGCGGCTTGATTAGGTTGCTCGAGGGTCCGCGCTGATCCTATGGCACCGGAACGCCGTCACGCGTGTTCCCCGTGGTTGCCCGCGTTGACAATGTGACGTGCCGTTGGGGAGTTTACGATTTGGTTAACCTCTGTATTCACGTGCCTAAATTGTTTTATGGAATAGGTAAAACAATTATTTTTTAATAATGTTTCGCATAAAAATTTTAAATAAATTTTTATATTTTTCTTTTAAAAAACAATTATTAAAATGTATCCTATCATTTTTCAGAATTAGATGTACGTATATGTATTGAAAATGCAGTGTGACCGATTAGCCCCGGCATTTTTGAGATTTCAATTTTTCCACCGTTGTCGTTTTTGCTCTATACCGGTTAAACAAAGCGACGTAGATAAAAATTTCCTTAATAAATTTTGTAGCTAAAGGTTCACTCTTTACAGTGGTATACCATATTTAACTAAAATTATTTATTTTGTTGTTAAAAATCGGCACCAAAAAAAACCAGACTGTTTAGCCCCGGTCTCCTCTACCACATTTTACTAAAATTATTTGTTTTGTTGTTAAAAATCGGCACTGAAAAAATAGTGACGACTTCGCCCCGGTTTCCCCTACATATAAGTTGCAGATGTAGAATAAACAAGTAAAGTAATAAAAAATATATATACCTCGCCAAGAAACATAGCGCTGAATAATTTAGTTTTAAAATGCGATTATTACAAAAATTTCAATTAGCGCTTACATCTGCAACTCGTGTGTACACTGCGATAGAGAAAAAGATATTCTCTTTCGGAAGATATCGAACACTATACCTTTATTAAATAAAATTAATTATAAAACGTAGTTCAGGCTTTGTATAGAAAAATCGTAATAGACAATAAAATATAATACCGAAAAATATATTTTTCTAATGCGTAACAATATAATATCAAGATATATAACACTAATCTGCTACTAATAGATGCATTTTGAATGATTTAGTCCGAGTAGAGCCCCGAATTCAGGTTATTACAAAAACTTCAATTAGGTAGAACTTATCGAAAAAAAATCTTGTCATGCTTCAATAGGTCGAAAAAATTTCGTTATTTCTAATATAATTTTTACAAATTTTATTTTTAATTTTAAAAATTGACGAACTTTACGAAAACCGATATTTTCCTCTCGTATAACACAACTTTAGACTGTCTAGAAATTAAAAAATATATATACATTATGTAATTTATTTTAAAGTGAACAAACTTTATCTCAGTCATTTTTCGATAGAATTAAATATTTTCAACATCGTTTTAAAGTAGAGTTACCGAAAAATGCAATTTTTACAAAAATTACACTGTCGGATATATTGGTCGTAGGCCTAAACAAACAAATACATGTTTTCTCTTTTTCAGAACATTTCTTGGAAAAAAATTGCCAAAATTATTGGAGTAGGTCAGAGTCAAAACATGAAAATTTCAGCGAGAATGCCCATATATATGTACAAGAATATTCCTGTAATAAATATTAAATATTAGGATACGTAAATATAGAGCTACTTGGAGTATATAGCAGCCTCGATTGGGATGGAGTAAAGCAGGTGATTTTGTCACGATATCTAGAGATTATTTATCGATGTCCTATCTTCGGGTTTTTTATAGTTTTCTAGAGTTTGTAAACACTTGTGTATACATGAGTGAAATCTCCTTAGAGCTTTCATGTAATGAATACTATTATTATATTATTATTTATAGTAGATATATAAGTAGTATTATAATTACCCCACCAGCACATACACGCCGGGAAAACGTTTGGGTAACGTTCGAACCCGAATCGTTCGGAAACAGTTCGGATGTGCCACCACGAAAACGTTCGTCTGACGTTTACATGGAACGTTCATTCATAACGTTCAGAGAACGTGTGAATAAATGTTTACGGAACATTCGACTAGAACTGTTATCGAGTTATAAATTAATAAAAATAATTAATCTTTAAAGCGAAAGTACATTCGTAATTCGCCAACAATATAATAAACAATTAGAATTCATTTAATGTCTTGACGATTAATCGGACCAAAACCAATGGTTGAATCGTCACGATGATTATCCGCTAATTGTAGTCGATTAAATGAATGCTAATTGTTTATTATATTGTTGGCGAATTACGAATGTACTTTTGGTTTGATTATACACCGCGACTTAACTTAAATTATATTATCGATGTCTCCATCTTATTATTGTTTAGTGTGTTATTGCGATAAATATTGCCACGTGCCTCAGTGGTCGAATTGGTACGACGCCCTACATGGAATGAGAGAGGTTCCAGGTTCGAACCCTGGCTGATGGTAATATTTTTCGCAATAAATTTAATAATTTAATTTATTTTTAATTATTTAAAAAGGCGAAAACGTCCGTGCTCCGATTTAAGTCAAACTTTATAAATAGGTTCTTTTGAGATTAAAAAAAACATATACCAAAAGGATTTTTAGCGACTTAAAAATTAAGTAACTTTTTTTAACATTTTTAACCTACTGCCTCCACGCATACACTTTCCATCCGTGGAAAGTTGTAAACTCATGGGCAACTTGTCTCGCGTGGAAAGTGTATACGTGGAGGCAGTAGGTTCCGCCCCCCTGCGGGGGGCTCCACTACCGTTAAACTAGCCACATAGTGTGCCTTGCAAAGTACATGCGTGGACTTTCCACGCGTGGAAAGTTGTAAACCTATGTAGCAACTCGTCTCGCGTGAAAAGTGTATGCGTGGAGGCAGTAGGTTAAAAATGTTAAAAAAGTTACTTAACTTTTGAATCGCTAAAAATCCTGTTGGTATATGGGTAAATATTTCCTTTACACAGCCAACCCCGATGATCTTGACCTTGGCATATGTTGTAAAGGACGTGACCCTGAGTAACTTTTCCTTATAACTTAATCGTCGCTTACTGCTTATTTAAAAGTTATGAACGAAAAAAGTTTGAAAAATATACGAATTTATGTCACTACTAAGGAAGGTAATTTACTGACATGTGTGCTAATATGTGTATAGACAGTACACATGTAAGGGGGGGGGGGGTAGACCTCGGTTTGTGTGGAAAGTTGAAAACCCGAACTGTTCAATGATAGACCTTGTTTGTAACATAGTTGTACATTTATTATCCCAGTAAAAGATCGTACTGCAAATACATTAATTACAATCATTCAGCAACGTATTAAACTTGGCACAATAATCTATAGGGACTGTTGGAAAGGATACAGATCTTTGAATGATTTTAATTGCATACATCAGACTGTGATTCATTCTGAGAATTTTGTAGACTCTGTGTCGGGTGTACATACACAAAATATAGAACGATTATGACGCGATATGCGTGCTGCTTTGCCTCGTATTGGCATAAAACAAGAATATTATATAAATTGCATAGCTAAATTTTTGTTTAAAAAAGTATTATTTTAATGAAAGAATACCGCAATTTTTTAAAATAATTGCTTCTTTATATCCATTAACTAATGTATCAATTACTAATGAATAAATTGTGACATATTCTTGATAAAATTGCACAATGCTTTCGATTTTTCACGCGAACCGAGGTCCATCTCCATCCCCCCTGCTTACGGGGAAGGGGCGGTAGCCCCTCCCCCGCTCACATGTATACTGTCTATACACATATATCAGCAAATTACTTCCTTTAGCACTGACACAAACTTGTAAATTTTTCAAAGTTTTTTGTTCATAACTTTTAAATAAGCAGTGAGCGACGATTAAGTTATAAGGAAAAGTTACTCAGGGTCATGTCCTTGACAACATATGTCAAGGTCAAGGTCATTGGAGCTGTATAAAGGGAAATATTTACCCAAGACTTTATTTTATTTTTTAACCATATGAAAAAGGAGAAAGAAAGAAAAAAGAAAAGCTATCAAGAACTTCTAAGAAAAAGAAAAGCTATCAAAATATTTTATTTCACAAACCACTATTGTCAAGCATCTCACAAGCTCGCCTCTTATGCTAACGCGTGAAGATTTTTTATTAAGAGAAATACTGGCGCGTAGTATAGCCCCGTAGTAGCAACGTGCGTTACTAGCGCTTGCGGTCGCGGAGCGCTCTCGCGTCTTCGCGTTTATCGCGAATTATCAATTGTTGTAATGGACAATTTGATCATGCATGTTTTTTTTGTTGAAAGCAGCAATTTTATCATTTATTATATTGTTACGCCCGTGCTGTGCGCTCGCTGTTGCGCCCGAGCCGAGACGCCCGGTAGAACCCCGAAAGGCAGCCGCGAAGCGCTGCCTGACAACGTTCCTAACGACGAGCCTGTCGTTGTTTATTTACATATGTCGACATTCAGATTATCCGCCGGGCTTTCGAGCCGACCTGACGTGTTTCGAGCTCACGAGCCATTGTATTCTATTTCTGCATTAAACGAGTTCTCTTTTAACTGAGAATACTTATTCCCGGAAACGGGACTGCGCGCCGCGTTCGCGAGTGTGTGTGCGCGAGTGAGAGTGTGCTGCGAACGCGCGGACGAGCGCAACATTTTTGGGGGCTCGTCCGGGATCGGAAGGACGAGCTGCGCGGATAAGACGAGCGACGAGCCGCGTTACGACGGCCGAGAACATCCTCATGGCCACAAGGAAACGGCTCAGGATGGCGACTCCACAGTCGGACGCCGCGGAGATGACGGCGGAAGTCGTCACACTTCAGGCGGTAATACGGGAGATCCGCGAGATGCGCGAGGAACACGCACGTAGAGAGCGCGAATACGCCGAGAGATTTCGCCGCCAGGAGGAGGAACTACATCGTCTCCGAGGGACGAATTCCAGCGAAACCCCAGAGCTAAGTTCCTTAATTAATAGAGCGTCCGGGAACTCGAGGGCGCGAGACGCGAGCAGCGCGGAAACGCGAGACGCGTACGCGGGAGAGAGAGCCGCGGTTGCGAGCGGCGCGGAAACGCGAGGCGCGCACGCGAGAGAGAGGGCCGCGGTCGCGAGCGGCGCGGGAGTGCAATCTGTGCGCGCGAGTGAAAGTGCCGCGGACGCGAGTGACAGGCTTGGTTACAAGCTCAAGCCTGATACGTACGATGGGACGACTCCGTTGCGAGAATATTTTTCTCAACTCAGTTTGATCGCGCGGGCGAATCGTTGGGACGACGCGACGAAAACCGTCGCGTTAGCTTCAAGCTTGAGGGGGAGGGCGCGTTCAATTCTAGAAACAGTGCAGGATGTCGAACGGTTGAGCTTTGCGAAACTTAGGACGAAGCTCGAGTTGCGTTTTGGGGAAGGGTACTCTTCCCAAAATTGTTATTCCGCACTGACGAATCGTAAACAAAAATTTGGGGAAGATCTAGCCGCTCTTGGTTCCGATATCGAGCGTTTATCTCGCCTGGCGTACCCCGAGTGTCCGTATGAGTTGCGCGACAAAATCGCTTGCGCGCAATTTATCTCGGCTATTTTCGAAAATTTTATTCGGCGAGCGCTTCAGATGGAGGGAATAACCTCTCTAAATTTGGCCGTCGAAAGGGCTAAAGCGCTTAAAATTATCTTAGGGGATAATTCCGAGAGGAACAGGGGAAATTTTAATAAGAATTTTGCCAAAAAGGAGGTTGAAAATGCGGGAGAAAACGAGAAGCGCGGTGAGGAAAATAAGAGCGCGGGGAAGGGCCCGAAAGGAAGAGAAAGGAATGTTAATAAAAGAATGTATTTGTAATAAAGAATTCTTGTACAACGTGTTATGATTTCATTTTCAATTTTCAAACGTTTAGTTCCTTGTTACTGCGCATAATTTTTGTTTTCCTAGGGGAAGTCGGCGGTACGCGAGTGATGTGGTTACCGCGGCGGAACATCGGCCGAAGACTTCTCAAGGAAGTTTTTTTTTTTAAAAAGAAGACCGCCTGCCCACGGTTTTTTGATCTGTGGTTTTCCCGTGGGCCGTAGGGCAAATGCCGGGCGGGGACTTGGGGAGCCCTCCGGTGTGTTGGGTCCACGGAAAGTAGATTCCCCCCCCCCTTGTCCGAAGATTAAGTGGGACGGCAGCAGAGGAGGACGGCAGCGAAGGAGACCACACCGGGAAGAGCAGAGCTCCTGCAGGGTCGTCATGGGACCGTCAGAGGGGGGAGCCTGGCCAGCTCTCTCCAGAAGAAGGACGGTTGGAGACCTGGGTGCGGCTACCGGGGACCAGGAGGTATGGGGTCCGTTGACTCGGAGCAGCAGCTCGAGGAGGGCAGGTGAACCATACGGTGCCCTGGAGCCCACGGAACTAGAGAAGATATGGACCGCGAAGAACTACCCTCCCGGATTGTCGGGGCGACAATCTTGGAAGAGGGGGGGTAGTGCTATGCCCGTGCTGTGCGCTCGCTGTTGCGCCCGAGCCGAGACGCCCGGTAGAAGCCCGAAAGGCAGCCGCGAAGCGCTGCCTGACAACGTTCCTAACGACGAGCCTGTCGTTGTTTATTTACATATGTCGACATTCAGATTATCCGCCGGGCTTTCGAGCCGACCTGACGTGTTTCGAGCTCACGAGCCATTGTATTCTATTTCTGCATTAAACGAGTTCTCTTTTAACTGAGAATACTTATTCCCGGAAACGGGACTGCGCGCCGCGTTCGCGAGTGTGTGTGCGCGAGTGAGAGTGTGCTGCGAACGCGCGGACGAGCGCAACAATATGTAGTTGACAAACGATTGGCTGGTCTCGCAACGGTCAAAGATACTCGAGTTATTCCGAACAATCTCGCAACGTTCCGACAGCGTGCCAGACGACTTAGCATCGCGGCTCGGCGATTTTCATTCGGTTGGTTTGAAGGACGGACAATTACGCGCGATCCAAACGAGAATTTGTTCGCACATCGTTCGTGTGCTAGTGGGGTAATGTATATAAATATATTATTATATTACGTTACATTAAATATTACCTGAGCCACACGACAGAGAGAAAGTGCTTCTTTTAACTTCTTGTTCGATATGTGTTCGTGAAAACTTGTAAAGAGATTGTAAAAAGATGAAGCTACTATAGCACCATCTCCACGTCTCACCATGACGATACCATTACGGACACTCACAATGTTAGGCTGTTTTCCAAATTCACTGTATAAAAATATTTGTAAATTATGAAAATGGAATTATTTATAATATTAAAAGATACATATTACACAAAAATTGAATTACGTAAAAGAATTAAATACAATATTACATATAATTAATAAGTAATAAATAAGTAAATAAATGTTTAAGGATCAATATCTATGCAAAGAGGTTATAATCTAAAAATCGAGTGCACATTCTAGTTAGTACAATATGTGATCTTAAAAATTAAAAAAGTTTAGTATATTATGATCACCCTTATGGAAAAATACACTCAACTTTTGGTGTTAACCGTTAAAAAAACACCATAGAAAAACCCTTAAAGTTGGGTGTGATTTCGGACCGTCAATTGAAGGTTAACCATCATTTGAAGGTTAATCTTCAATTGGCGGTCCAAAATCACACCCAACTTTAAGGGTTTTTCTTTGGATGATGGTTAACCTTCAAGTGATAGTTAACCTTCAATTAATGGTTAATCCTTAAAAATGACGGTATAAACGCTAAAAATATAAACCCTCAAATGAAAGTAACAAATATGGCGTCCCAATGAGAATCTCTTAAGGGCTCCGCTCGCTGAATCGGACTCCTCGCCTCGATCCTCCCTCTCGGAAGCTAGCTGCCGCAGCTCTCCCATTCCTGGCGGTGAGCTCTCCCTGGTAATCCGACTCTCACTCGGTTGGTCTCCAGAACACGCGCCGCACGATCAATCCGTCAAGAAAGAGGTAACGGACAAGAAACGCAAGCAAGTGCGGCCATGACACCTAACGAGGCTCTTTGAGAGTAGCGACTCGCGCGTCGCGCCTTCTAATGTGAAACGATCGGGCGTTGTACATCCAACGATGAGGATCAATCTCCAACCTACACTGAACATTGAGGCTTAATCCCCAATCTACACTTATCATTGAGAATAAACTCCCAATAAACACTCATCATTGAGGATTAAACCCACAATTTACCTAAACCTTAATGGTCAACACTCAATCTACACCTAAATTTAAGTGTTGACACTTAACTTTGATGACAAACACTAAACTTACGCCCAAATTTGAGTGTTAACTCTCAATTTGGGTGTTAACCATCAAAGTTGAGTGTACTTTTTCATAAGGGCACAGCTATCACTAAAAAAGATTGTCTTTAAAATAATCAAAGAAAAGATATGCTCAATATAATAATATTTGATAATTCAGAGGCACATATTAAAATTACGTTTTTGATGTTCTAATAGTCATAAATTTAATATTATGTAATATATGTATAAATATATCATTTATATTTAGCAATTTGTGAGCAATACCTGTTTTCTTTATCAATTCTTGTTCGTCGTATTACTTTGCGATCACTATAATGAACACAATTAGGACATAGCCATACTGACAGATTCGCATCCAACATTGCAGCTAATACATTTGCATCAGTGGCCCATCCAATATTTTGTGCCATTGTAGCTAAAACATATAATTAATAGAAATATTTATTGTTACAATAAGACATAGTTTTGCATGTATTAGTAAAAGAATTTGGTGGAAACAGCGATTCCGCCAGCAAATGAGAGCGCCAAGATGTACGGTCAGAACGATACGGTATTAGAGACAAGAGAGTTGTGCTAACAATAAATCAATAAAAGTATTTCCCGCCATTAACGACTAGAGTAGTAGCTGGCGAGGCACGAAGGGGAGTCCCAAGCTATTGTAGAGACGACATCTTATTATATATCGTTAAAAGTCATTAGAATAAAAGTTCTATGTCACGCCAAGGAATACTATAGGGTAACTCGGGGGAATATGCCACATTTAAGAAAAATATGATTTTTTCCCTATTTCTCTTTCTTTTTGAGGTATCTTTGCATACTGGTCTTCTTTTTCCTTATTTTATCTGTTATTTATATATGGTTTTAATGAAATATTTTGATTGTTTACTATTAAAAAGAAAGAAATACAAAAGTGCTGCAAAGTGGCAAAATTACCACCACCCATGTGGGTAATATGCCACATAGTATGGGATAATATGCTACATATACAAACATGTATAGTAATTTAACTTTAGAAGGGCATTCTTGTCTAAAAACATGTAAAAGAATATTTTTATTACTTTCTTTGCATTTTAATAGTACTCTGTGTGCTACAAGTAGTCTAAATTATTCGGAATGCAATTTTGCAAAATATTAAGTACGTAGCCTATAATATTCTTAGCGCATTAAATAAACGTGTTTATTCAACATTTTTCAATATTTTTTCATCATTTTTTCAACATTTTTTCAACATTTTTTCAAAATTTATTTGGCAAAATATTTATTTATACTGTTTACAGCTTCCTAACCTACTAGCAGGATACTACTAGTAGGTTAGGAAGCTGTAAACAGTACTGGCAGTTTACCCCTATCTAAATAGTGGCATGATCCCCCAAGATGCAGTTTTATATTAAAATGAGCCTGTATTATATTGTACGATTGCCAGTAAAACGAATCGGCGACGTACTGAATACTTTCATCCTAACCAATATTAATAGAACGACAAGCTGATCAAGTTAAAAATAGTGTAATGCTTGAAGAATATCTTATATAAAACACTAAGAAAATTTTAAAAAGCACGTTGTCATACTTGTCATACTGTACTTACCCCATAAAAACTATAATACTGACAGGAAGTAAGTAAAACTTGGGCAAAACGTCAGATATAATATTTTTAACAATTTCACAGTATTTACAACAACGCTCTTAGCCGTAGCTTTGTTAAACATAACGAGTGGCATATTCCCCACACTGGCATATTCCCCCCAGTTACCCTACCACTGATTAACATAACCTGTTATGTTAGCCTCTACTCCTAGGAGTTAGGAACTGTGTCTAATATCGCCCTTGTTCCTAATTCCGCACCCTACGATATTGAGACTGTTATGTTGCATTCTGTCAGTGAGCAGTGAAAGCTGTTGAACAACGCTGCCTTGGATGATCTTTTGTTTTATTTTAGTCAGAACTCTGCTTCCAACAGCTTCCACTGCTCACTGACAAAATACAACACGTAACAGTCTCAATATCGTTGGGTGCGGAATTAAGAACAAGGACGATATTAGGCACAATTCCCCTACTCCTAGGAGTACGCGTTAATATGTTATGTTAATCAGTGGTATAGTATTCCTTGGTGTGACTTAGAATTTTTATTCTAATGACTTTTAACGATATATAATAACATGTCGTCTTTACAATAGCTTGTTTGGGACTCTCCTTTGTGCCTCGCCAGCTACTACTCTAGTCGTTAATAGCGGGAAATACTGTGATATAAAAAGTAGCGTGGAAGTTCATAGTTTCAACGAGGTTTCGAGATCTCGCAAGAGGTGTCTGTTATTAGTACAGCAAAAAAGATATGTACCAAGAACGAATTTCTGTTACAAAAATATGTGATATTGTGTCTATATTTGTTGCTGATTATTATTGTAATGCTTTAATCGGTTATGTTTCTTCCTTGTAGTATTCTTAATTCCCTCTAGAAATGTTCATTATATCGCCCATTTTTCCTAACTGTCTGCGTCTAGAATATCTCTGAAGCTCCCTCAGCCTTCTGTCCAATGAGTAACAAGATCTTTTCCAAAAGTAAATCGGTCAGGAGGGATGTTGATCACATCACCCCACCCTATAGTCCGTGAAACTCCATGGGCATTTTTCATCGTTAAAAGAGGATATCCTTATTAACTTAATGTGCTCTATTTTGAGTTTTTTTTTATTTCCAGCACATATTGTGTGTCATAATTGTATTTTTAATAAAAATATGTAAGGGTGCGATATTAGGAACTTTTTTTCGATATCATCAATCTACTTTTTTTGTTTTCCTACAGAAAAGATAGTTAAAGTAAACTTTGAACACATTCATGCCATGGAAACCATATTACGATAATCCTAGAATAAAATGATGCGGATTAGTTATATTCTTATAGGAGTTTTCAGTCAAAATTTTGCTTTTTAAAAATAAGGTGCAATATTAGGCAGTTTCCCTACTGGTGCCGATTTCGCCCAGCGAAGATTGGCTGTTTCCAGCGGCATTTGACGCTCCGTAGGTATCGCTATGGTAAGCTTTCACAAAGTTCACTCTCGCCTTGAATACCAGATTTTTGAATCGGGAAAAGGAGACTCAGTTGTTAACGCGTGCGTATTCCTGGTGGAAAGATATCTCAAAATTTTTTATATTATTAATCAGAATTTCTATAAAAATTTTTACGTTTTCTTAGAATGTTCAGAATTTTTCAGATTTTTTACACAAAATGGAACGTTTTTCAGAAAAACTTAGACAAAATAAGAATCAAATATTTTTCATTAATATATCTTTGTAGAAATCTGAATAGATATGAGAAAATCAGTGCAATTTATCCGAAATTTTCATACATACGGATACTAAAATATTCCGAAAATCTTCAGCCAATTATTTTTGAAAGTATCTGAAAAATTTTATATATTTTTTCAAAGTTTTTTATAAGTCACAATTCTTACAAAATTTTTGAGAAAAGGTAAAAAATTTTTTCACCAGGAATCTGACGTGTTTTAGATTGTTCCTGTTAATTGCAAGTAGAATTAGAATTAGAATGCTTTATTTCTGCCTTTCGGCTTGAAATGGGTTACAATCATACATATATACATATAAACTTTATAATTAACAAACAAAATAGAATATTATTACTTTAACAGTCTTTTGTCTCTACATTTCGTGTTTCTCTTCTTTCCTCCAACTTCACCATCCATCTCTCTCCCTCTCCCTTGCCATTCAAAATTTTTCTTACTCTCTCCCCTATTCCTTCTTCCATGTCATCACTTTCCTCCCTCGCGCATCTCTCCAGTGTATGTTCCCAGGTTTCTTCCTCTGCTTCACATACTCTGCATCTTCTTTTTTCCTCTGATTCCCAGTGTCTTCCGCTACGCATCTCGTTACTTAGTCTGAATCTTGCTATCCTTGTCATCGATTTTTCCTTTCCTCTTCTTTCCAAATACTCAGGTCTTCCGATTTCCACTATCTCTTTGTACCATCTATTGTACTTTGACTCTCTTACCCTTTCATCTATCTCCTGTATTTGTATATCTCTATCTCTGCGCTCTATCTCTTCTATACTGCTCCATCCTTCTTCTCTCTTCCTTTCTATCTCTTCCGCTGCATATCCTCTACACTCGTAAAACTTTCTACGTTCTATTTCCCATTTTGACTTTTCTTTTCTTACGTCTTTCTTTATTTCCTTCCAGCATGCTCTTGCTATTTCGTTTCCCCCTCCGTTTTCTAATTTTTCTTCATATGCCATTGCCCTTTTTGCCGCTTTTGTTCTCATCATAACTCTTTTAGTTTCTTCTCTTATCATATAACCGGGCGTGCACCAGTCCAATGCTAATGTCCATCTTATAAATCTCTCTTGTATCCTTTCTATACTCTTTCTTTCCTTCCATCCCCATATTTCTGCTCCATACATCGCCACACTTGCCACCAGCGAGTCAAAGAGTTTCATTCTTCTTCTCCAGTCTCCTCCAAAAATTCTTTTTCCTATACCCCATACTTGCCTCATCGCTACTGTGGATTTTCTTACTCTCTCCTTTATATGCGCTTCTTGTCCGCCGTTTCTTTGGAATATGTATCCTAAGTAGCAAAATTCTTTTACCTCTTCTATTTGCTCTCCTTTCCATTTCCATTCCACCTCCTTGATTCTACCTCCTCCTTTCCTAAATCTCATGACTTTTGTTTTTCCCACATTTACTGTTAGTTTCCTTTTGTCAAAGTATTTTTCCAACTTCCTTATCATTTGCTTCATTTCCTCTTCTTCCTCTGCAATTGCTACCACATCATCGGCATATGCAAGCGTCCTGAATTTTGTATCTCCTATAACCACTCCTCCCTCCTGCCCTTTTCTCATTACTTCCTCCATGTCCGCCAACAGCAATATAAACAGCAGCGCACTCAGAAGGCATCCCTGCCTTACTCCTTTGACTGTCCAAAAGCACGGTCCTTTCTCTCCATTACATCTAATCACGTTTCTTGTTTCCTTATACAGCTCTTTAATTCTAACTCTCAGCCTTTCGCTTATTCCTTTCTTCTCCATTACCTTCCATAATATTTCCCTATCAACTGAGTCAAATGCCGCTTTCAAATCTATAAATGTTGCCACTAGCTTCCCTTTTTCTTTATTAATCGCTCTTCCTATTAGATAGTTCAATGTGTATATATTTTCTATCGTTCCTTTTCCTTTCCTGAATCCTGTTTGCGTCTCCGGTATTAGCTTCTTCTCTTCTACCTCCTTTTCTAGTCGTTTTGCTAAAATAGCTGCGTATATTTTGTAGCTCGTGTTCATCAGCGTCACACCTCTGTAGTCTCCTGCTTCTTTTCCTTCCCCTTTCTTTACTATTGGTACAATTATTCCTTCATTCCAGTCTTCTATCATTTCTCCTTTCTTCCAGGCTATGTCACATATCTTCCATATTGCTTCCTTTAATCTGTTTCCTCCGTTTTTCCATTCCTCGTTTGGTATTCCATCCGTTCCTGCTGCTTTTTTATTTTTCATCTCCGCTATTACTTCTTCTATCTCCTCCCTCCTTATTCCCTCTTGAGCTTTGTTACCATCTCCTGTTTCTTGTTTTTCCTTTTCTGTCTCCTGCTTCGTTCCTACACCTCCTAGTAGCTTCTTAAAATGCTCGGTCCATTGTTCTTCGCTTATTTCCTCATTCACCTCTCTTCTGTGTTTTCTTTCTCTATTTATGAATCTCCAGACCTCCTTTTCATTTTTTGCCTCCTTCGCTTCTTTTATAATTCGTTCCTTTTCCTTCTCTTTTTTTCTTTTATCTTTTCCTTATATTCTTTCCTCTTCTTTATATATTCTGTTTTTTCTCCTTCCCCCTTTTTCCATTTTCTTAACTCCTCTTTTGCTTCTCTTCTTAGCTCTGCGCATTGTCCGTCCCACCATCTATTTTTTCTCTTCGCTTTATTATCTATTCTAATTTCTTTCCAGCTTGCCGCTCGTGTTACTGCGTTCTTTATTTCTTCTATGAGCTCCTCTGGGCTCGTTCCATTTAGTTTTTTCTTTGATCTTCTCTCTATATCTTTCTGCCGCTTCTTTGGACCAGTCCATTACTTTTTTCACTTTCTTCCCTTCTCTTTTCCCTTCTTCTATGTCCTCTGCTACTTTTAATACTACATATTGATGATCTGATTCTATCTCCTCTCCAACTGTTACCTCTTCTGTTCTTTTCCATAGCTCTTGATTTCCTATTACATAGTCTATTACTGTCTCTCCTCTCCCTCCGGTAAAGGTGAACTCTCCTTCTTTATCTCCCTTGGTTCCATTCAATATTCCCAGCCCTTCCTCCTCCAGAAATTCTATCAGTTTTCTTCCTTCTGCATTTATTTCTTTGTCTTTTGATCTTCTTTCTTCTCCAAAGATGTCCGTGATTCCTCCTTTTTCTCCTGTTCTTGCGTTAAAGTCGCCTCCAATTATTATTCGCTCTCCTATACTTCCTTCGTTCGTATAGTCTTTTATTATTCTTATTTTTTGTCAATGTCATTATTTACGTATACACTGATAATCTTCCATTCTCCCTCCTTTGTTCTTACAATTCTTTCCACTATTCCTTCCTCTTCTCTCTCTGTTCTTCCTTCTACTTCAAGCCCTTTTCTTACTCCAGTGATTATCCCTCCTCTTGCTCTTCCTCTCTTCTTTTCTCTTATCGCCGGCTGACATTTCCATATATATCTCTCTGGCATTATTCTTTTTATTTTGCTCCACTCTTTTTCTTCCACCCACGTTTCCAGAAGCGTTATTATGTCCCACTCTTCTACTATCTTCCAAAACTCTTCATTTTTCCCTTTTAGCCCTGCTATGTTCCAGAAGCCCACTGTCATTCCCGCTTGCCCTTCTCCTATCCGTTTCTTCCCTCCCTCTACTCTTCTCCTCTTCTTTCTTCCTCTTCTCCTTCGTACATTCTTCTCCTCATTTTCCTCCCGTCTCTGCTCCTCTTGGCTCTCTCCGAAATATTTTTCCGTCTTCCAGCTTTTCTTCGCTTTCATCCCATTTCTTTTCGTGGCCGTCTATCTATATTTTTTGATATCCTAAAGTTGCTCTTTTTCCTTTTTCTCTCTCCTCCTTCATTTCTCTTTTTCTCTTTTTCTCTCTCCTCCTAATTCATTTTTTCTCTCCATCTCCTTCATTCTCTTCATCAGTTCATTGCTCTCCCTCTCTCCTCCTCTCTTCCTTTCTGCCTCCTCCATTCTCTCCTCCAGTTGTTTTACTCTGCTTTCTATACCAGTTTTCTGCTTTTCCCATATCATTTCACTTCTTCTGTATTCTTCTCTCAGATCTTGTATCTCCTTCATTAGTTCCTCTTTATCTTTCTTTTTTTCTCTCTCTTGTTCCTCCAATTTTGCCAGTATCTCTTTCAACATTTTTTCCGCCTCCATGCTTTCCTCCTTCCTTTCCTCTTTCTTTATTTTGTTTGGCGGTGATCTGCCTAATCTTCTCTCCTTATTAAATCTTTCTATGATTTCTTTCTCGGCCTCTTCTGTTGCTTCTCTCTCCTCCTCTCTTCCCCTCTTTTTTAAGTAGTCTGTAATTGACCCTTGGCTTCCTGTTCTGTCTCTTGTTCTTGACAGTTCCGCTGTCCTCGCGTGTTTACTCTCTGTGCTCCTACCTCCTTTAATCGTTTCTTTATTTTCTTTCTCGTACTTCTCACAATTTTTACTCTCTTTACCTTCCTCCTTCTTCTCCTCCATCCGCTCCCTTTCCTGCCTTTACGTGATCCTAGACTTTCTGTTTACCTCCTATGCCACTCCTAGATTCCACGAGCCTCTTCTAACCTCAAAATTATCGCCGCTACACAGATTCGAAAATCTCCGGTCTGCGTCCTCTGCACTGCTTGCCTTCTTTTCTCTCTGCACTATTGCAATTTGCGCATGCAACTGTCTGAAAAACAGAATCGCCCTAAGGCGATATCACGGCAGAATATTTCTAATAGTTTTGTGCGAATGTTATACGTGTTTCTCCTTACTTACTCGATCGGTAACCCTCCTGTTAATTGCAAGTAATTAGTCTATTTCCAGGCTCTGAAGTGTTTTATCACCTGCTTCTCTTGTCTATATCAGAGTGCTTCCGCTTAGCATCACATTGCACTTAGATTTGGAGGTTCTTCCCGCTTTCTACACAGCGCCTTGCCGGCTTTCTCGACAAAAAGTCAGCCATCTTTCTTTAAATCCGCTATCTTTATTTACGAGCACTGCACAGTTTATTTTCTACCCTAATTCTAATTCCCTTTTTTCTTTCGATCCTTTCTTAATTCTATTTATTCTGCTCAAAACACCCAACATGTTGGATCCCCGAGAGAAAGGTTTGCAGCAGCACGTCTCCTATAATATGGACATGGATATCAAGGGGCTATGAGCCGGCGATCCAAGCTGTCCTCGACTCTCTCATTAACAAATCTGCCCTGGAATGTTCCAGGATGGATTTCGAGGCCCCATGATTTAAACTTCTAATAGTAGAGCAAATAGCAAAATTAATGTGATAGATTTGACAGAAAGTAGTGATAACCACTCTAGAAAGGCATCAAAGCTCTCTACAGTGATCTCGCCCCTTTTTCTCTTTAATTTTTAAAAAAGATAAAACTTCCAAGCGATTCATTGAGTATAGAGATATTTCCCCGCTATCCTCTTTGACAACGAATAAGGCACCTAACCTATCAAAGAAAACCCAACTATTACTTCCTCTGCCTCGTCCTCTTTTGATATGACGTCCTCTTTTAAGCAATTCAGACAACAATCAAGATCCTTTCAATTTGCATGTTCAGAGGATCTGATCCTGAATCTGGTCTGCATCCCATTACAGTCAGTAGGGCTATGAGATTAAGGAAGATGAAGCTCTTGAAATAAAGAAGATGGGATTTTCCAAGATAGCAGTTATAACGACCTGCCGTTTTAAAGTTATCGAACGCGAACTAGCTCGCCGGACCAGGGGTTTGATAGGTAGGCCTAGAGTTCCTCTAGTAAGAGTTAGGACACCGTCCGCCATTAACAGGGGAGAAGTTAGTGGGAGTGAGACAAAGCACATCCCGAAGTACGAGAGTGGGGAGGCTGTCTCTCTTGATCGTTCGCATAATTCCCTGTTAATGGCGGACGATGTCCTAACTCTTACTATAGGGACTCTATAGGTAGGCCCAGAGACAGTAACCAGAGTTTAATTTACACAAACTTAAAGATTTATTACTTAAGGTATAAGAGAATTGTGACGCGGGATATTTACAATCGTTTTACGCAGCGAGAATATAATCTGTACGCAGATCTCCCGGGCGAAAGCGCGGAACGCTGTCGGGAAGATCTGTCGGAATGGAACGACCGGTCAGGTTGAAGCTAGCCTGCCGGTCGGTTCTAGGAGATCTTGGACGCGTCGGCGACAAGATTTCTTGATCGAGAACAAGCTGGCTTGGCCCAAGATCTCTTGCATGAGACCCAGATAACTGAACCTCGTTTTCTCTGCCTCTCTAGGAGTCGGAGTGCTTCTTCTTTCAGGATCAGCGGATCGGGAAGGTAGCTGGCTCAAGATGAAGTGATTTTTCCGGCGCGGAATTACGGTTCCCGGCCACGCTCTCACGCTCGGCGGAGATCGCCTCCCGTCGGCGCTCGTCGGAGCGGGGATTATCGGTGCGGCGAGCTATTAATAACGCGCGCACATAATTTCTTTGATGGAATTAAAAATGTGGGCGCACCGCACTGTCTTCGCCCGACTGATGTTCGATCGGGCGGCATCCGGCCGGTGTTCGCCGGGAATCGATGCATTTACGGGGTGCATGGTTACTTCCTTAAGACCAGTTCCGCGGTCAACGCTTTAGTTTCTCACCCTCAACTTAAACAGAAAAATCTCATTGCATTTATCCTTCCTTTCTGTATGTCGCGTAAAGATATTAACTTTCAAGATTGTAGATGCGAAATAAATTGCAGAGTTCACTTGACCGATGAGGACAGACCATCTTAATACCAATACTAGTAACAAGTTTAAGTAAATTTCATCTGAAACAATTTCGATTTTATTTGAAGGACAATGCTTTCCTAAGAAAGTGACCACATGTATAAGAAATGCTGACAACCTGTTTTTGGTGTAAACAAAAAGTAACTGATTGGTATAAAGAAAGAACTGACTTTGATAAAGAAAATTACTGATTAGTAAAGACAACTTCTCCAACACTTCCACTTTGCTTCACTATCCTAGTTGCCTTCAATGTTCCTCCCAAACTCCTAAGGCATTTCTGTGGTATTGATATAGTTGACGAGACAACGGCTTAGTTGATAAACTCAAGTCTATTGTCCGTGCGGTTGGCACCTGATGGACACTGTTTCTCGCCTTTCTTAGGAAGTTCTCTATACAGCGTGTTTACTCCCGCTTTACTCCTAATGAAATATATTGTGCGGAAATGTGAGTAATCGTCTTTCAGAAGGAGATAATATCTTGATCCACCCATGGATTTCTTGGCATAGGTCTACAGAGGTCGGAATCTATAATCCTCACCAATGCTTTCTGTGAGGTGCTTTCTGGGACGGAAAACATGCATTTTGCCCAAAGTGCACGTCTCACAGAATAGTTCTTGCTCGTTTTTTACGTATATCTAAAAGCGATTTAAGATTTGTTTTATGTGTTTGAAATTCTGGTGGGCTAGTTTCTCGTGCTCGCCTTTCAGCGTTCCAGTTGAGTCTAGGTTTGCGCACGCAAAGTTGTCTCTCGTTTCCGGTCCCTTCGGTTCGACAATCTTGAATTGCATTACGTAAAGCTTTCCTCGCCTAACTTTCACTGCCACTGTGCGCCCGCCTTTTACTAGTTCGCAAGTGGTGCGAGTTGACTACATCTTAAGCCCTTTGCCCAATGCTGCGGGGCCTAAAAACGAATTTTATTTTAGTTTTGGTACATGCGCAGTACATCGATAAAATGATTCTGGTTCCATTTTTCTCCATCGAACATGAGCACATTAATGCAGCCCTTTCCTTTGACTTCTATATGACCCACGTCTCCAATACATACGGTAATTGGGATGTCAAAGGTCTGATACGTGGTAAACCATTCTCGCCTATAAGACATGTGGTCGCTGGCGCTGGAGTCTAGAAACCATCCTGTGTCTCTCTCGGATCTCATCGCAGTCGATGTGAGAACTCGCTCACCAATCCTTCACCATGCAGTTTCTTCTCTTTGCCTTCTTTAGGCTTGTCATTTTTGAAAAACTTATTTTCAGTTTTACCTCCCTTTCGTTTTGGGCAGTCTCTGGCGCAGTGATCCGGCTTATCACATACGTAGCATTTGTCTTGTTTCGACGATTCTTTTAAACCTTTGTTGAGCCTTCCCGCACTGAGCCTTCGACGATAGAGCACTTTCGCTTTTATCGTCCCTCGCCGAGAATCTAGACTCTTCAATAGTTAGTCTTACCATCAAGTTTGCGAGTGTTCGCTTTCCCACTGGCGCGGATTCCTGTGCACTGACGAAATGACGGAAGCTCGTAGTTACAGTCATTAAGATCTTAGTGATTATCATTGAGTCTCGAATTTGCTCACCCATTAGTCTTAGCCTGTGTGCCATATCTTCCAGTTAGGCGATGTGTGCTGCGATGTCATCCGAGCTCTTTTTTGTGATGCTGTACCAATTTTTATGTAGCATGTGCACACCCGCCTCAAATTTCTGTTCGTGTACTGAGATCTTTTCCCCACATCTCTCTTACCGTTTCACAATTAATCGTATGAAGTAACGGCTGCTCCCCAATTGTCGTAGCAATCACCTTCTGTGCCACTGTATCAGCTTTTTTCATGCCGCAAGGGTCTTTTGATATGTGGCTTGCGTTAGCTCGTTCGCAACACAACGATCTAGTCGGTCTTGCTTCCGAATATGATGCCCCAGACTCTATTCGCGTTTAGGATTACTCTTATTTCCAAACGCTCCAGTTTTCAATGCTCTTTAGTTTGGAAATTCTCGTGATCTCGCCTTCCATTTTGTCTCGCGGTTATATTTTGTACTATTGCACTAGGCGGGGAGATAACCTCAAGACTGTTCGTATTCGCGTTTCCTACCGAAATCTCACTTGACCCGACTATTATCTTGTGTTTAGTTGCCCTGGGCCCTGGGCCCATCTGTTGGGACGAATGTTTGCAACTGACTCTTTACTTTGGAATTGCACAGATAATCAGGTTATATTTAAGAAAGACTCGTATTACAAATACATTGCACGCGCTTCTTCTACGAGACGGAAGAGCGGTAAGTACATAAGCGGAAATGAAGCCATGTTTATACGGAAGAAATGTTGATAACCTATTTTTGGTGGGTAAATATACCCCTTTATACAGTCAGCCCCAAATGACTTTTGACTGACCTTGATATTGACCTTGATCTTTAAAGAGTTCAAGATCATTGATCTTTCCCGTCGCTCGTTATTTATTAAAAAGTTATTAACAAAACAATTTGCTTACAAGGCAAACGAATAATTTACTGATATGTGTGTATAGATAGTGTGTATACACATGTAGGCTACCGCCCCTCCCCCGCAGGCAGAAGTGGGTGGACCTCGATTCGCGTGGAAAATTGAAAACCCGAACTGTACATGAAAAATTGAAAACACGCACTGTACAATGACACACCTCGTTTCGCCCTATAAGCAGAGGTGAGGTGGGATGGACCTTACTTGGATGGTCCTCTGGACAGTATTGTACTTTCCACGCAAAACGATATCCACCTTATCTCACCCCATTTCTACTTATAGAGCGAAACGAGGTCTATCATTGTACGGTTCGGATTTTCAATTTTCCACGCGAACCGAAGTCCACCCCCACTCACCCCCGCCTACATGTGTACTGTCTACACACACATATCAGCAAATTACTTTCCTTAGCACTGACACAAATTGCAATATTTCTTAAACTTTTTTGTTAATAACTTTTTAATAAACAACGAGCGACGGGAAAGGTCAATGACCTTGAACTCCTTGAAGGTCAAGGTCAACATCAAGTTCCGTCAAGTCATTTTGGGCTGTATAAAAGAGAACATGGTAATTATGCAGTAATAGGGACCACCCTCCGATGACCTTGACCTTGACATATGTTGTCAAGGTCACCCTCCTGAGTGACCTTCGGAAGGTTTTAGCCGTCGCTCGTTATTCGTTAAAAAGTTATTAACAAAAAAAGTTTGGAAAATATAGCAGTTATTTTAAGTATTGAGAGGCATAAACAACCAATATTACGTCTTTTTTTTTTAAGTAAAGAATATCTCGTTTCGCGTGAAAGTTGCTGCTTTCTTAGTGCTAGGTTAGTGACGCGCTTTAAAAGTATTTAAGTGTTTAAAGTAGGTTAGTGACGCGCTTTTTAAACACTTAAATACTTTTAAAGCGCGTCACTAACCTACATAGGTTAGTTGACGCGCTTTAAACACTTAAATACTTTTAAAGTGCGTCACTAACCTACATAGGTTAATGACGCGCTTTAAATAGTTAAATACAAAATATCTGCTTTAATGAAAATCACAACTTCAAAATAATACATTCAATTTTATTTATTTATTGGATTCATATTAAGATCTAACATTTCTCTATCGAAAAGGCTGTAACTGTACACACGGCTGCGTCGCATTTGTCCCAATTGCTACAAAGAATTAAAAACAATATACTTGTTTGCTATAGTTATCAATTAATATTGAAAGAATTGAAAGAATGGAAAGAACCAACATAGCGTAGTCAATCATTCTCAAAATTTTGTTGATCCAAATACGGGTGTCCATACTCAAAACATAGAACGTTTATGGAGAGATATTCGCGAAGGTATTCCACGATATGGTCGTAAAGAGTACCATTTTAATCATTATTTAGCGGAATTTATGTTTAAAAAAGCATACAATTTTCATGAACGATTAGATGCTTTTTTTGAAATAATGTCCATTATGTATCCTTTAACAGAAAATATAAATGAATAAATATTATAGTAATTATTATCATTTTGTCCTGTAATTTCTTTTTTTGGTAAAGCAGCGACTTTTCGCGAAATAAAGTATTCTCTGCTTTAACAAAAAGACTTCAATTTATCAACAATTTACTGCTCTAAATGTTGTGTTTTGGTAAAGTAGCGATTTTCACGCGAAACGAGGTATTCTCTGCTTTAACAAAAAGACTTCAATTTATCAACAATTTACTTCTTTAAGTGCTGTGTTTTGGTAAAGCAGCAACTTTCACGCAAAACGAGATATTCTCTACTTAAAAAAAGACGTAATATTGGTCGTTTATGCCTCTCAATACTTAAAATAACTGCTATATTTTTCAAACTTTTTTTGTTAATAACTTTTTAACGAATAACGAGCGACGGCTAAAACCTTCCGAAGGTCACTCAGGAGGGTGACCTTGACAACATATGTCAAGGTCAAGGTCATCGGAGGGTGGTCCCTATTACTGCATAATTACCGGGAACATTTATCGTAATACAATAATTTAAGGGAATCCTGGAATGACGGCCGAACTCTGATGGAAAAGCAAAATTATCGACATTTCAAATTGTAAGCCCGTTTTCTATGTTACCAACCTATATATGTCCTTGTCCAATGAGATATCATACGATATATTTTGTCAGATTGCAACGCCATGTACACTGCGTGTACATGCATAAAATCTGTTTTGGATAATTATACAATTTAAACCCCTCACCTCCAATACTGATAAAATTATCAGTAAACGCTCAATAATAACGCTCAATCGCGTTTTTGCACGAAACAAAAGAATCTGGCAGAAATAAACGTCGCTTTGCCCCGCGAAGCGAGATATTAATCGTTAAAGTTGACAACTATTCAGTACTTATAATGCATCGCTTAAATTTCAATGATAAATTATATATTTATATTAAATCTTTACCTTACTAAATTGTCGGTTATTGCTTATTTAAAAATTATGAACAAAAAAAGTTCGAGAAACATATAAGTTTTGTCAGTGCTAAAGGAAGTAATTTGCTAATATGTGTGTATAGACAGTACACATGTAGGCGGGGGGGGGGGAAGCTTCGCATTTGCTGCATTTTTTAAACCAATGTTGTCCCCCACTTTTTTCTTGCGTAGAATTACTCAGAAAGACCTCCCCTACAACATATTTGTGGCGATAAAATCGGTGAGTACTGACCTTTTATGCATATTTACCAGTCCAACGTCCCAATATAGCTGAAAACAACTTTATCAATCCAATTATATGCACTTTATATTAAATAACATATAAATTTGTATATTGTTAGTTGTTTATAGTTATATATCTTGCATTACATCACACAAGATCAACACATTACATATAAGACGCTGGATACTACAAAATGCGTGATATATCATAAAAATACTTTTTTAAAAAAAGGTAAAAAAAGGGCGCCAAGTATTCGCGTCCTATTATGCGTAGTTATTGCGCGAAACAATATTGTTTTAATCTATTTTTGCTATAAAAGTAATGATCGTGCCAAGTGAGCATAAATTTATACATATAAAATTTAATCCTTTCTTAATATTGAAATGTCGATTATAACCGGACACCGGGACGACGTTGATGACGTTTCTTAAATCTAAATTACCCAATTTTAGCATATAAATTAAAAAATCTTCATTAATTATTCATGTGGAAAAAAATAATGACACTTTTGTTATATAATAGAACACCAAGAAATCGATTAACCCTATTAAAAATTTCATCCGCTTAGCCGTTCTTTAGATATGACTATCGTGTCTCCGCTCAACTCGATGTTTGAGGTATAGAGACACTTTCGGTTTCGCTGCCCGTGCCGCTGGCGTGAACACTTGCGAGAGACACTACCGTGTCTCTTGATGTAGATGAATTTCTTAGACTAATGGAAGAAAGAACTGAGCAAGGTCAAGGGCTAGATATAAGTATAAGAGCTGAGAGATTTGTTAACAGTATAGCGTATTGGATACTGTAACGCCTAAGAAAAAATTTAAAATTCCGAAAGTATGGAAAAAGGAAAAGTGGTTTTCAGACAAAATAAGAATGGCAGCAGTTAGAAGGGATGAGGCTTACAGTAGAGCAATAAGCACAGGTATGGAACAGAACTGGAAATATTTCAAGAATGAAAGAAATGCAGTAGTAAAACTTATCAGGGCAAAAAAGAAGGAATATTATGAGAATATGACACATCATGATAGAAGTGATCCTACAAACCCAATTAAGAATTTAATCGACTGTACTGGCAATGATTATAATCGTGGCAATGTCGTGACAAATCGTCACCGCGTTTTGACCAAGGATTCTGGTCATTCTAAAAGTGATGTAATTTTAGATGCTTATAATATAAGCATCTTAATTAAATAATTAAATTTATTGCGAAAAATATTACCTCAGCCAGGGTTCAAACCTGGAACCTTCTTCATTCCGCGACGGGTGTCGTACCAATTCGACCACTAAGGCATGTGGTAATATTTATCGCAATAACATATATTAAGATGACAAACAATAATAAGATGGAACACCGATTTTCAGTCAAAGGTGTATATTCAAACCGAATAAGTGACATTTACTTCGCCAGTCAATAATATAATTAATCCAATTAAGAATTTAATCGACTGTACTGGGAATAATTATCTTATTATTAAAATTATTCCTTTATTCTCGATTAACTGGTAAAAATATAAATAATAGGCACTACGTTTCGACTCTAGGTTTGAGTCCTTGTCAAGTGCAGTCTAATTATCAAAATTGACTCATCATGTGGTAATCAAAAGACATCCTTGTGGTTGTTGACACCATTATATACGTCGAAGGTGTATAAAAAATAGAAAAATAACTTCCTCCGCCAGCGATTAAAAACCAAAATTATTCCTTTATTTTTGACTAACTGGCAAAAATATAAATAATAGGCACTACGTTTCGACTCTAGGTTTATAATGGTGTCAACAACCACAAGGATGTCTTTTGATTACCACATGACGAGTCAATTTTGATGATTAGACTACAATTGATAAGGACTCAAACCTAGAGTAGAAACGTAGTGCCTATTATTTATATTTTTGCCAGTTAGTCGAGAATAAAGGAATAATTTTGGTTTTTAATCACTGGCGGAGGAAGTTATTTTTTTATTTTTTATACACCTTCGACGTATATAATGGTGTCAACAACCACAAGGATGTCTTTTGATTACCACATGACGAGTCAATTTTGATGATTAGACTGCACTTGATAAGGACTCAAACCTAGAGTCGAAACGTAGTGCCTATTATTTATATTTTTGCCAGTACAGTATAATCATTGCCAGTACAGTCGATTAAATTATTAATTGAATTAATTACACAGGCACACACAAAAAAAAAGTGTCTTGGCCGAGACACTACACTAGTGTATTTCCATGTACTTTTTCCCGCTGAATCCGAATCCGAAGTCAGATTGGCTAAAATTTATGAGATAACCACAAAAAAATGCTCAAAAACACGAATTAAAGGCAAAAAAAATTGTTTTTTTGTGGTTATCTCATAAATTTTAGCCAATCTGACAATTCTGACTTCGGATTCGGATTCAGCGAGAAAAAGTACATGGGAATACACTAGTGTAGTGTCTCGGCCAAGACACTTTTTTTTGTGTGCCTGTGTTATTGACTGGCAAAGTAAATGTTACTTATTCGGTTTAATCCTACAAAGATTTGGAAAACTCTGAAAGAAATAATTAAGGGTGAGCAAAAGGGTTCAGAGAACATTGATAATGTACATTTTGAAATATTAGAAGACATAGAAGAATGTAACATAGCTGATAATATATATTATGTAAAAAGTATTAGTAACATTGTGAAATCTAATAACAGGGGGATAAAAGGCACAGATAAGAGAGCTATTTATGTAATTGAGAATAAGGGAATTATGATGAATTATGAAAATTTTGAGCAATTAGTGCAAAAGATTTAGAACAAATTGTTAGGGAACTGCCACAAAAGAACGGAATAGAGGAAGGGATAAATAGTAATATACTAAAAATGGTGCTACATGTGATAAAACATGAGTTTGTAGGGGTGATAAATGATTCGCTTAGTACAGGTAAATGTCCAGAGATAAATAATACCAAAGATAAATAAACCAAAAAAAGCGAGCGAGTATAGCCCGATCATTATGTTAACGATATATGAAAAAGTTTTCGAGTTAGTTGTAAAAAAAAACAGTTGGAAAAATTTCTAGAAGATAAAATAATAACCGAACACCAACAGGATTTAGGAAACAGCATGTCATGTGAGATAGCAATTCAAAGTATTATCAAGGACTGGAAGTTGATAGTTGAGGAGAAAAACATGGTGGGAGTGATATTTCTGGATCATAAGAGAGTATTCGAGACAGTAGGTAGAGTAAGATTAGAGAGAGTGGAAAAATTATATCAGTATGGAATAAGAAGAATTATATTGGAATGGATAAAATCGTATTTAACTAATAGAAAGCAGCAAGTTAGATTCAATAATATATGTTCTAAAATAATTGATACAGATTGGCGCGCCACAGGAATCCGTATTAGGACCTCTATTATTTATTGTGTATATAAATGATATAGTTAAAGTCTGTCCGAAGGAAAGTATATTTAAGTTATTTGCAGATGACACGACCGCAAGTGTAACAGGGAAAACCTGTGAGGAATTAGAAATGAAACTAAATATGGTGTTCGGTATAGTTGAAGAATGGATGAATGTAAATATGTTAAAAATACAGATAAGACCAAATATATGATAGTTAAATGTATAAGAAAAGAAATAAAAACAAACATAATAGTGAAAAATTTGGATGGAACTGTAATAGTATGTGTGGAGAAAATAAAACATCTGGGTGTAATGATTGATAGTAAACTCCACTGGAATGATCACTGTAATTACATGTTAAAGAAAATAGGGAAAAAAGTGAGTTTTTTGACTATTCATATTCATATTCTATTGTATAATAGGAAATGATATATCGGTACACTTAGATGTATTGTGTATAAGTCAATCAAAGCGTCTCATTTTGAATATTGTGCAACGATGTTAGTGGGCATAGGTGAAACGCAACTGAATCGACTGCAAGTAACACAAAACCGTGCCATGAGTCATTTTACTAGGTGCGCAACTAAGTTTCCGGGTTTCACACATAGATGGCACCAATAACACATGTACTCGACTTACATGTCTGAAGTTGTCTGAAGTTATAGCTTGGACATCTGTTAACAATAACCAGTCGTTATATAAACACATATCGCAACGCAAAAATATTTTTTCTAACAACGGAGATGTCGAGTTTTGTGCCAAATAAACAGCATTTGCGGGAAGCTTTGCTTTTCTGCTTTAACTTGAAAAAAATGCAGCTGAAGCACGTCGTTTGCTTGAGGAGGCCTACGGCGAACATGCACCATCGAAAACTACCTGTGAAGATTGGTTTAAACGCTTCAGAAGTGGCGATTTCGACACTGAGGACAAGGAGCGCTCCGGAAGACCAAAAACAATTGAGGACGCCGATCTGCAAGCGTTATTGGATGAAGATGATACGCAAACACAAGATCAACTTGCGGAGGCATTAAACATGATTCACCAAGGTATTTCCAAACGTTTACATGCCATGGGAAAAATTCAAAAGGAAGGAAAATGGGTGCCGCATAAGTTGACTGAGAGACAGATGGAAAATCGAAGAGCCATTTCCGAAATTTTGCTTTTGCGGCATGAAAGAAAGAGTTTTCTTCATCGAATTGTTACTGGCGATGAGAAGTGGATATATTTAGAGAATCCCAAACGCAAAAAATCGTGGCTTTCACCTGGTGAAGAATCAACATCGACGGCACGGCCAAATCGTTTTGGAAAGAAGACAATGCTCTGCGTTTGGTGGGACCAGAAAGGAATCGTGTACTATGAGCTGCTGAAACCCGGAGAAACTGTCAATGGGCATCGCTACCGACAACAACTGATCAATTTAAACCATACATTGCTCGAAAAACGGCCAGAATGGGACACGAGACACGAACGAGTGATATTGCAGCACGACAACGCTCCGTGCCATCGCAGTTCCATCGTCCAGGACACCATCAAAACGCTGAAATGGGATCTGCTACCGCACCCGCCGTATTCGCCAGACCTGGCGCCTTCCGATTATCACTTGTTCCGGTCGATGGCGCATGGCTTGGCTGGGCTACACTTGACCAATTTCGAAGAAGTGCAAAATTGGTTGGATGAATGGTTTCGGTCCAAAGACGCGTCGTTTTATTGTCGCGGTATTCATGTATTGCCAGAGAGATGGCGAAAATGTATAGCTAGCGAGGGACAATACTTTGAATAAACCATTTTTTGTATTTTTCTTGAAATTTTCCATTTTTTATTGATCAAAAAAACCCGGAAACTTAGTTGCGCACCTAGTACAGTGCTCGCGATATACTAAGATAGAATTGATGTTGCAAACCCTTAGGTTTATGAATGTAAGAGGCTGCTGTATAATGTATGCATTTTTATTTTTAAGATAGTAAGAGGCATAATGCCAAAACATTTAAGTAGTAGGATAGAAATAGTAGGAGATGTGAGTGGAAGGCAAACAAGACAGACCGGGAGTATTGCAATACAATTTTATAGAACGAAAAGCAGGCAAAAAAGTTTGTTTTATGAAGGTTTGAATATGTATAACGTTCTACCGACAGAATTAAAGCAATGTGAAAGAATCGAACCATTTAAACGTATGTTAAAGAAATATATTGTACCTCATGTAGAAGAATTAATGTAAAGACATTTGATGTAAAAAGTAGCCGAGAAGGCTAATAAAGCTCAATCAATCAGTCTCACTTTAGCTCGAATGATACATAAATAAAAATCTTCCTCCCGATTTGACTTATTACGGTCTGATTTACCTGCAGGGTCGATAATAACGCGAGCGTGGTTGATCGGAAATCAAGAGAAAATCAAGATCTGTCGCCGAAAATATGAAAGGGACAAAAATTTTTTGAGTGATAATGACGTTTTTTAAATGTAAATTTCCAGGTTTGAACTTTGCGTCGCAATATCTCCACACGTAGAAATAAAATAACAACACTTTTGTTATGTAATTCAAACCCAAGCTATCGAATTAGCCTATTCGGAACTTGATCGGTTCAGTCGTTATTGAGATCACGAAATCTCGACTCGCGTAAAGATATACGGTCTGTCTCGCTGCACGTATACTTGACGCGGGACACTATCGTGTCTCTTGATATCTGCTTAGAGCAACGAGATACAATAAAAGTGCGAAAATTCCACCAGCGAACGCGCCAGGGTGTGCAGTCAGAAATTGGAAATATTCGGGACCTTGATATGATCGCGCTCGGCGGAGGCAATCTCGGATCTATTTCTTTTCATCTAATTAGTTAGTCCATTTATTATTTATAATAAAGTCGTCCATTATAATAAAAATAAGTTGTCATTAACATCTATGAATTGTTAATTTTATTAGTAATTACATGGAGAAAGGAAAAGGTTCCTGATAAGGGATAAAGTCAGGAGGATTGAGATGGTGTGTTGGAGTAGGTGGAGGTGTATCTGAGGAGGCTGAGGAAGTGGAGGAGGACTCGGGGATGGAGTAATTAAAGAGCTGTGGTGGAAAGTCGGCAAGGTGTGTTAGTTTGGAGGTTAAGAAGCGGAGAAGGAAGAAGAGGCGATGAGGAAGGAAAGAGGAGGGGGAGGGGGGAAAGGTTGTGAATTACGAGCCATACGGTAAGAAGGAGGACTACAGCTTTGGCGGCGTGGAGACACGAGGGCGGATGGAGGTGCCCGCCTCCGCGCGGCGGTGCACTTCCGCAGGCGGAGGTCGGCACCGGCGAGTGGATGCGAGAAGGCGCGGAGCAGGGTTGGGCAAGTAAAATACTCAATGTAAATTACACGGTTTTAGACATGTAAAATACTAGGTATTTTACGTCCTTAGTTTTTTACGCATTGTAAAATACGTCAAACGCCGTATGCGCCTCTTCAGGCCATTGCTAAAACTTCATTCCGGTTATTGTCGGCATTGTCGCATGTGACAGTTTCTTAATTATTATAGATCATTTATTAACCCTGAGAAGCGATAAACTGTCATCATGAGTCACGGTGGTAGACCTAGTCATAATATTTGGGAAAAAGGTGGTTATGAGCGGCGTAAAGAAGACGAAAAAATAGTGGCATACTGTTTGATATGCAAAAAAACTCTCAGAAATACTGCGAAAACCAGGTTACAAACACATAAGTAAGCAAAATAAATAACGAATAATAAGACATTAACAAAAATGAATGAATTAGATAACAAATATTTGGAATTTTAATTTATATAACATTTGCAGAAATGTGTGCAGAAACAAAATGGACTTGTCAAGTGCCCTTCAAAGCCCACAGTCTGCTGGAAAATCCATTTTAACTGACGATAATGAAAATGTTATTAAAACAATTGATTTGGAAAATATCCAATCAGCGAGTATTGCAGTTGATGCAGTCACTTCATCTGATCAGGGAATATCCAAATATGCCAAAGTAATTGCTGTAGGAGTTGAAGATGCCCCAGAGGTTTCAATTCTTCCTGGTTTTGATATGCCAACTGTTTCACATCAAGAATTTAATCATGCAGTGACAACTACTCTTCCACATCCAAAAAGACTGAAAACTATGCAAGAGAAACGCAAATTGAATTCATTTATTGATTATCTTTCAAATCAACAGAAGACTAGAATTGACGATACTTTGGTTAAATTTTTTTATGGATGTAATATTCCTTTTAAACTGGTTGAATCAAAGCTTTTTTTGAATTTTTTAAATGCCATACGACCTGCGTACACGCCACCATTTGTAGAAGCAATGTCGAATGATATTCTTCATGATCTTCATGCAGAACTTGGGAAACATCAGTCAACTTTCTTCAATTCCAATGGAATATTAGTCATCACAAGGACAGAAATTAAACAAACGTTGCACGTAATTGGCTTTGTACAAAGTGAAGGAAAAATAATCTATCTAAAGACATGGGATATCCAAGAAGGACATAATTTATCACTCATGATTAATGAAGCAATAACTCTCGCAAACATGAAATTCAACATGATAATTTACGCTGTTATCACTGACGAAGATATCCGATTGCTTAACACAGATGAGTACAGCAAGCTGTGGATCCTGCAATGCAACATATCCTTAGCTACGTCTATTGAAAAGGAGCTTGTCGATTTGGAGTTTACTGATAAAGTTCGTTATTTGCTTGGACAGTTTTCAAGTAAGGAATTACAAAAGGACTTAATAACACGAGGAGGAGTAGCTTTCGTGTTAGAAGGCAATTCATCTTGTTATAACTGTGATCTATTTTCTACTTGCTTGAAAAATTTACGTGCTATGACACAAATGATGGGCGAGAGGCAATATAAACTCAAGAAAGAGGTTCTAAAAATACTGATTGATGAATCGTTTGAAGAAGATTTGAACCATTCCTTGGATTTGCTTAAGCTTATTTATTGCATCGCAGAAAAATGTAAAAACTCGAAGATCAAGATTGCTGATGTAACAAAGGATTGGTTCATGCTGGCGTCGACCGAAAACGTATATTATAATCCATTTCAATCACGAATCGACGCAATATTGTCACCGATAGCACTAGTAGCAAATCTTCTTCACCCTGTTTATCGAGGCCAACGATTTAAAAATGATCAAAGTCGCATGAAAAAGGTAATGGAGTTCTTAATTAATGAACTAGATGAAGAGGGAATGAACGACTTTGGAAAATACAAAAATTCAACACAAATCTTTGGTTCACGTCAACTTAAAGATTACACCAACGAACAAACTTTTTGGCAGGCAGTTGCTTCTATACATCCAAAATTATCCGCCTTTGCTATAAAAATTTTGCAACTTTCAGCTGCTGCAACAAAATTGAAATCCTATCCTAATAATTTAAATGATTTGACTCCAAAAAAATTCGAAAAGTTAACAGATTTATTTTATCATCTAAATATGTAAATGAAACATTAATGTTTGAGATCGCGATTACATTCGTAGATTGCATCGATTTCATCGTGCGAAAAAGCACAATGCCTTCGTTATATTATTATAAGCTCATCGTTTCAATAAAATAATTTTTCCTATATGTAATTTCCTTGTGTGTTTGCGTTATAACATGGGCTTTTCCAAGAACATTCCTAATCAATAACTTTCTCGACGTTTCCCGAACGCTGTTTTTATGTTCTTGTACGATAGAAAAACCCACGTTATAAACAATGTTCAGCGTGACAAACAACAACAATTGTCAACGGCCCGTCAACTATATTTCGTCTCGAGACGGCACATTGCGATGACGTAGGCAGCCGATTGCCAATCGCTCGTCACAATACGTGCCTCGCGCATGTCAGGTGCGAATCAATGCGTGTCGGGCCCTTTGGCCGCCAATCGCACGCTTCGATCTGAGGTCACCTACAACACTTAAACTTAATTGGTGATTGCCGAGAAGAAGCTCCCTTATAAAAGAGCTTGCTTCGTCGGAGACCCGCTCTCGCTCGCAGTTCACCCGCAAGTATACACTAAACCGCTTATTTCGTACACCGCCTAGAATCACGCGCTTAGCTTTCGCACGAATACGAAGAACTTCGCTATCTCGCTCCGCGAACACGCTTTCGCTGCTTCTTACACGCTGTACTCGCTTCTGTGCGCGCTATCTCACCGCTTATTCCGTTGCTGAAATTAGAACGAACACTGTATATAAACTATCTTTATTGCTTATCCCCGCAGGGTTTGCAAGGCGTTTTTATAAGGAACGTTACCCAAACCTTTACACTACTACCCTTCTCCTCTCACTTTAACCCTTTGGACCAACAGCTTAACAGTAGGTATAGAAGGCCGCTTCCACCCCGGGGGCAATGAGGGGGGGTGAGGGGAGGGGGGGTATCGGGTTACGCGGGGGGGTGAGGGGGAGGGGGAGGGGGCGGGGTATCGGGTTACATAGGGGTATCGGATTACGAGGGGGCTAGGGGGAGGGGGGGTATCGGATTACGAGGGGGTGAGGGGGGAGGGGGGTATTGGATTACGAGGGGGTGAGGGGGAGGGGGGGTTTCGGATTACGAGGGGGTGAGGGGGAGGGGGGGTATCGGATTACGAGGGGGTGAGGGGGAGGGGTGGTGACCTTGGCATACCACATGTATGACTCACCGGGATGACTCATATCCGGGATGACTCACCGGGATGACTCATATCCGGGATGACTCATCGGGATAAATTTTTGCATAACGCATAACCTCTGGTTTTACCGGGATGACTCACCCGCGCCGCGGGTCCGCGCCGCGCCGCGCGGGGGGGTCCGCGCCGCGCCGCGGGTTCGCGCCGCGCCGCGCCGCGGGTCCGCGCGGGGGGGGGGGGGTCGGCGTCGCGGCGCGGGTCCGCGCCGCGCCGCGGGTCCGCGAGGTCCGCGTGACGGTCGCGTTAGCGGTCTTACCTTCTTAATTTTGACGAGGAGGGGCCCCATGGCCGCGGCCCTCCATTCGTCGCAACATAGCCAGTAAAGCCTCCCGCGGATTCTGGGCACCAGGGCGGCGGTTAGCGGGAGGAGGAGGAACCGCTAGAACTGGAGCCGCTAGAATTGGAACCGCGTCGAACAAAAGTTCATCAGCTAATCTATTGTCCTCCTCCGTCGGAACATACGCGCGACCCTGCGCGAGGGCCGCGGCGTAAAACTGTGCCCGCCCGCGTCCGAGGGCCGCGCGGTGATCCACGTAAACTTGCACCCGCCCGCGTCCGAGGGCCTCGCGGTGATCCACGTAAACTTGCACCCGCCCGCGTCCGATACCAAGTGGTCGGATAGGGTTCAGCAGCGCCCGCCCGCGTCCTATGGCGGGTGGCTGACGCGGGGGTTCGGGAGCAGGCGGAGCAGCGAGCCACTCACCCTGATCCTGATCACTGTCAGAGTCGTTTGATTCCTTATAATCACCCACTTTTACACGGCCTCGCACAATTTCTAGAGGAGGCATCACACACAAACAAACAAACAAACAAACAAACAAATACTTAATATAATTATAAAAATGTATATAAACGAAACACGTTGCACGCTCACGTACGGCCACGACGAGACTGAATTCAATGACGCTTCAGACGGTTACAGAACGGAGAAGTCGCCAGAGAAAAATATAATGGCGGTGTATAAAACTGATAGTCGCTTCCAGCGAAGTCTCGCGCTACAAAGGCGAGCGACGACGTCCGCTAGAATTTCGGCTGCTTGAATATACAAACAAGTATCGCATATCATAATATAGAAGCGAGGCGCCGATGCTCCGGCCGACGTCGCATATACGGCTCGAATAGAAATGCGCGCGAAGAAATTATAGTATGATTTATACTTAAAAAACAATCTATCTACGCAGTACGTAAAAGACAAAGAAAGAAATGACGTCATCGGGACGATAATTGACTCGATAACGCGTCGAACCTGTCGGAACATGTTCGTCGTAAACAACATTTTTCTAGAAAAAGGGGGTGTTATCGCGTAGACTAAACAATTTCACGTTATTTTTTTACGACGCAGTACGCGAGACAAAGGAAGAAATGACGGATCGACGATGATCGACCGCATCAAAGCGATGATAAAAATTAAGGTAGGGATGGACATGCATGCAAAGAAATTACATCGTTCATTTAGGTGTAAAAAAGCCTGTTTATTTAACTCTTCTTTTTTACACAATATATCTTACATACTAAAAAACTAAAGCTGCGAGCTCACAATCGATGAGCTGATTCGTATTGAACGCATCGCTAGCGTATATTACATTCGACGCTTCCTTGGGATCCGTCACGGTGGACGCGATATCGGAGAACTGCGCAAACTTTGCATCGACCGTCGCAAGTATTCTGACCAAACGATCGAATCTCGCCTCGATGCACCGATCGAGATCGAACATACGACGCAACGTCGATTCGGTCATCATCAAGCGTACGTTTGCAGATTCAAGACGTATGAGTTTGACGTTATTAACCGACGTACAAACTCTCACCGTTAGCGGTCCAACATTTATAAAACTATGGACATCTTTGTAGTCGTTGCGAAAGAAATTCTGAATGTTTCGCCGTTGCTCGTAGAGTGCCTTCCACGTTTCGAGAGACAACAGCAGTTCCTTTCCTCGATGATCTCCAACTGCGATCTCCACGTAGCTCGGTGGGCCCACGTTGATACCAATTTCGAGGAATTTATATCCCGTAGCTGTCAGCGCGTATCGTCTGCCGAGTATACGTACCGCGCGACGGTCCCGCGAAATGCTGTATAAAAGAAATGAAATTAGTTTATTTTCATAAGTAATACAATTTGCAAAGATATAAAAACTGGGAGGCTCTATTTTTTCTTAAAAGAAACTTACCTATTACATCTGGCCTCATACGTTTGAGTTTCAACGTCGTGAATCGGCACGTAATAATTCACGGCATTCGCGCGTTTTGCACCGTTGTTGCTGTTGCTGCTGCTGCTGCTGCATCTTTCAAAGGAGAACATTTTTCCTCTCGGCTCTCTGAGAAGTTGACCGTCAGTACAAGCGATCGCGACAAGACTGATCGTGTAAAATTAAGCTAGTATACGCAACAATTCCAAAAGTAATGATGTGGTGGGGGAAAGGGAGAGGGGGAATTAATGTTTATATATAGAACTGCGCAGTGGATTTTTTTTTATTAGGAGAGGGGGAAGTAAAGCCTACTCTAACGGTGATGATGAGGGAGGGGGAGTAAGAAATAAAAACATTATAAAAAGTTATATATAATTTATTTTAAAAAAAAGATCGCAAGTTCTTATGGCGTCGCGCGCGACCACCAGTTAAATAGTTTTATTACATTTTGTAACGCGCAATTCTTTTCATGTTTTCCGCATCGCATAGTATTGGTGTCATCTAGTTTATTCAAAGATTCGATATCTTCGTAATGCGCATCCAGAGTCTCGACGATTAGGTTTTTTCGCGCATAATTCTCCAGCAGATCCACCAGCCATTCTCGTTTCTGACATCCCTTGACGTACACGAGAGTCGGCATCTCGTCGTCGTCGTCATCGTCTTCTTTCTCATCATCGTCTTCTTCTTCTACACCAAGCACGGCCGATGTAATCAGGCGTTTCACCATGCTGTACGGCACGTTTCCGTCTTCCCATCGTAATCCATGGTGATTGCAAATCAACCAGGTAGCGCACGATTTATCGGATTTTGTGAGGAGATTCCACGGCATGGGGTAATTAAAGATGTGATGCGACAGAACGCAGCCTTTTCTCAGCACCGCCACCTCCTTCACGACAAATTTCATCCCGACGAGGAATCCTTGCAGGTCCACGAATGTTGGTACGGACATGACGAGATTTCTTTATCTCTCTCTCGTCAATGCGTCAATCGAGAGGAATGACGCGCAACTCTGCAAACCGTCTCGCGACACTCTGATTTATACTTCCCCCTCCCTTACCCCTCTCAATAATTGTATCGAAGACTGATGGAAAGAGAGAGAGAGAGAGAGGAGAGAGAGAGAGAGAGAGAGAGGAGAGAGAGAGAGAGAGAGAGGAGAGAGAGAGAGAGAGAGAGAGAGAGAAAATATTCACGTCGACGTTGCGGCGAACGCTCAGGACTATTTTGCGCACCACGTTCGTCAACGGGTTGTACTCAATCACGCGGTCGTGTATGATGAGACAGTAAGCGGAGGTATTCGGCGGTACGTTCTCCATGCAATCGAATTCTATTCTGACATCCACGGTGGCGTTTTTGACGGATTCGTTTTGGCGAGAGCAATCGATGATCACAAACGGGCCGTTACGTAGAAAAGTCGTAACGGTGAGACTCGGCTCGAGATATTCGTATCCGTAGTAGCCCTTGCAGAAACGCGCGTACATATCGTACAGAATCGCCCATCTGTGTTTACCAAAATCCAAATTCAAGTCGTCGTACGGATAAACTTCTGAGTTTAGATAGAGTTTTACGTTGGTCAAGTTGCAATCGTCGAATCGACTTGTGTCGGCGGACATGACGTTCTTCCGACCCGTCTGCAGAGCGAAGACGACGTATCGCGGTTTCTCGAGCTGAGTCGCGGTCTTAATGGCCCACGAGTGCTTGGTCGTGTTCTGCAACAGGGGATACTCGTACAGATCCCACGAACGGAAACCCATACTTAGATATCGTCCGTTTTCCAAGGTGCGCAACATCGACAGCTTGTTGATCTCGTTCAATACCACGTGAGGCATTCGCCATTGTATCTTATGTATTTTGATGGTGGGCTCCAACGCGAGACTTCCCACCAGGGAATTGTTGTCGTTGCGCGATCGTATCAAGATCAATTCGTGACGAGCATTGATCACCACGCGTTTGTAATCCTCACAAAATCCCAGTAACGTGTTGAGCGGTACGCAGAAATTGAAATATCCATTCGGGTTATTCTGTGGCTCCCAGCCAGCGTTTCTCAGGATCACGCTTCTGTCGGACGATACCGTAACGTAGTTCTTGAGCGTGCTGGTTATTCCTACGTTTCTGCAGCGATCAATCTCCACGCCGTCGAGCTCGTATCGAATCTCGTCGAACATGAACGCAACGCAATTAGTCCCCAGTACCACGTTATCGACTTGGCCGGCTGCTCTGGTCACCGCCAATGTTCCTTCGACGTAGAGAAAACTTTCGCACGGCAACGTATACAGATCCTGCTGTTGTATGGGTATTCGTATCTCGTCGCTATAGTCGAACGTTGTGTTGGCGTACGGGTTGTACGTGTGAGTCTCGATCTTGACGATGCGATCGTCGAAGACCGGCTCGCCTCCGATGTTGAGAATTTCAGTCATCGTTCAGATGTTTCGCACCGCGAATCCCAGAGATTGTAAAAATTTAACGTTCAACGCGTTGAGCTTCTTTCTCGTCGCTTGTTTAACACCGCCGAATGTCGACTTGACGATATCGTCGATCGGCGCAACCGTAAAGATATTATTGTTGTTATCTGTCGCGTGCTCCGAGTCGTTCAACACTAGCATCTCATATGTCGCGCGCACACTCACGCTCACGCACACGGCTACCGCGTTATCGCTCTCGCCGTCGTACGTGCAATCTGACGGTGATCTCTTCTCCGCGAAAATCGAGCAATCGTCCGTCTTGATCAGCGACGCGTATCGTTAGATCAGTAACGCTCCGCGCGATGATCGGCAGGTAAATGATCTGCGCCGGCGTTTCCGATATCTTATATCCCGGTGGTACGCTCGGTGAAAACTCGTGTATCGAATGAACGCGTTTGCCGTTGCTGTACGCACCCGCGGTCACGTTACACTCCACGCGGATAATGTTTACGTTGATAATATTAATCGGTGCGTCCGATTCATGCCACTGTCCCGGCTGCAATACACGCGTCGACGAGAATCCCAGTAGCGATCCGACGTTGTTCGGTTTGTTAAAGTTCACTCTGAAAGCGCACTTGATCTCGCTTTTCATCGTATTGTAATTTGCGCGAAGCACTATCGGGTACTCCGCGACCTCGTCTTCGTAGCCGTTCGCGCGAACGGTCTCCTCTCGCGCGATATTCGCGACCGACATACGATCGTCGTCGTCGTTGGAACGAACCACGCGTCGCGGACGTTTCCGTGAAATTTCACGTTTCAAAAACTCGTGTATGGCCCGTATCTCGTACGATCCCTCGGGAATCGTAATTTCCGTGTCATCCTCGTCGAAATAAAATTTATTATTCAAAGAATTCACGTTCGGAATCGTATGATAAGTCTCAAAACACGTTAGACCGAGCTCGTAGTCACCGTCGCTCAGATCCACGGCGGGAAAATAGTGCTCCGCGAGGATGCTGCTCTTCCCGGTCAGCGTGAACGTTATAGACATGTCGACGGGAGCTGTTCAACGAACACTGAGTCTCCGCAAGGCGCGTCGTCAGGTTTTAAATTAGCGTCGATCGTCGTCGATCGTCCGGAGAAATTGCAAGCACAATTGTCCACAGATGCTCTGATCGTATCGCTGATAAGACGTGTGATTGTACTCGATCTTCGTCACGCTCTGTCCGAAATATCGCACCAGTTCTTTCGGTGGCCGAAGATTGCCGAAACTGTCGAAATATACGACTCGATCTCCCCTCTTGGCGTACGCTACCCAATGGGTGCCGGGGCCAGCTGCATCGTCCAAATTCACGATACCGCTCTCGTTTCGACGTACGCCATCGACGATCGGTAACGAATCACGCATGAAAACACCTCTGAAGAACGGTACGCGCATTCGCCTTGCCAGTCGACTCAATTGTACGTTAGTCGTAATACCCGTGGGCATATTTAACGTCTTTTTTTTTCTTTCTAATCTTCAACGCTACTCCTCGCCCGCGTTTGTGCGGGCCGAGATACAGTCCTTGTCCATATTTGTATGGAGCGAGATAAAGTCCGCGACCTTCCATGGCGCGATTGTGACGTTGCGTCTCTTCCAGCTGACGCCGCGCGGCTTTGCTAGCGTTCATCGCCGTAGTAATTCCGGCCGCTCCGCCGGCCAGAGAACCGAGAACTCCCAACAACGGTAGAATCGGCAATACGCCACCTCGTTTCGCTGTCGGAAGTATCCGTTTCTTCGTCGACCTTTTCCTCGTTCGTGTTTTTCGTGTTTTCAAACCCATTCCGAGCTTCATCTTAGCTTTCATAGCCGCCCAGACGGCTGTAGCGGCAGCCCTCTCTCCGAGAGTCGAATCTCTCGCGATGACGCGTCCCAGCGCTCTCTCGGCGAGTATCTTGTCAGCCGCGTGTCTCTCGGTGAGCTCTTTGCTACGCGAATAGTCTATGTCGTGCTCGCGACACGCCGCGTCCAATGGATTTACACCCGGATCACCTCTAGCCAATCGTTCTTGCAAACGAGTACCCGGACCGCAAAACTGGTAGCCGGGAATGTGCAATTCGAACGGAAGTGCACCAATCGCGCGATTAAACAGACCTCCACCTGTTTTTTTTGTTTTCATTGACATTCGCCGCATTCGGCGCTAAAATCGCGAATGTTCAAAGGTCTCGACAGCAGGACGAACATCTGTGCGACTGAGCGATTCGCGGTGCCGCGCATCTATAAATAGACGTTCAAACGAGAAAGTTCGATTCAGTCGTACAAAGTGTGAGGGAAAAAAATGAGATTTGTGCGACAACCGTGGGCGATTCGCGTGACGAATTGCGACGACAGATCACGACCGATGGAGGGCAACGCGGAGAAGCGCAGACACGGTACGATGCTGCCGACTACTATACGCGCGATCATTTGCGGTCCCTCGAATTGCGGTAAAACCAACGTTCTGATAAGTTTGCTGGAAAGTCCGCACGGTGTACGTTTCGAGAATGTGTACGTGTACTCGAAATCGCTGCGACAACCGAAATACCGATATCTGGAGAATTTATTGACATCGATCGACGAAATCGGCTACTACACCTTCTCCAATAACAGTGACGTCATTCCACCGAGCGACGCGTGCCCAAACTCGATATTCGTCTTCGACGACGTGGCGTGCGATAAGCAAGACACTGTGAGAGAGTATTTCTCAATGGGCAGGCACTCGAGCGTCGACTGCTTTTATCTCTGTCAGACGTACGCGAGAATACCTAAACATCTGATACGCGACAACGCGAATCTGCTGATCCTATTCAAACAGGATGGTACTAATTTGAAACACGTGTACAACGATCACGTAAATACCGACATGTCGTACGATGAATTTTGCTCGTTGTGCCACGATTGTTGGCAATGCAAGTACGGATTCGTAGTGATAGATAAGGACAGCGCGCTTTCGGACGGCCGATACAGAAAAGGGTTTAACGTGTTCGCGATACCGCAAAAGCGGTCAGTCGTCGCCGATACGTCGTCGAAGGTGAAACGTTAGCGTTACAGAGAGAGAGATCGACGCTCTGCTTTTGTTCTTTTCCCCCGCGATGGCTGCGATCGACGGGAGCGAGACGATTCGCGAACGCGAGAAGATCGTGAAAGATATTGCGAAAACGAGTAATTCGATTCGTAAAAAACTTCGCGCTTTGAAGACCGGTAAGATCGAGAAGGACATTGAGTTGGACACGCACTTTAAACCTCTCATCGGGCCGCTGAAAAAGATCGTCGACAACTCGAGCTTGACCGCGGTGAAGAAGGAGAAGCCGGAAAGCGTCGCTGGTGAGGAGGAGGAGGATGCTACACCGAAGATAAAGAGGGAACGATTAGACTCCTGGTCGGATCTCTCATCGTCGACACCGCGTAAATCTAATCAATCGAAACGCTCGATAGTACTACCGATAACCTCTACACCGATAACCTCTACACCGACGCGAACCGTGCAACGTACAAGTCCCGAATTTCTCGAAAACGAGGATGTTTTCGAAACCACGGACGACTCGATCGGGACGACCGTTCAAAAGCAGTTGCAAACGTCGAAGGGTCGAGAATTGTTTATAGAAACGTTGGAAGATCACTTGGGTCCACTGAGCCGAGTGTATATCTCGTCTGTTTTGGGCGCCGATCCAACGATAGACAACGTGTATGGCGTTTATCTCGGCAAGAATGAATTGATGCTCGGTAATAAACTTTTTGACGTGGACGCCGCGGATAACATTTATATCGGCGGCGTACGATACGCCGGTACACCCGGTATTTACGAGTTGATCTTCAAGACAATACCCGATGATAAACTCTACACGGAGGCCGATAGGGAAAAGTACAGAAGCATACTGTTGGCGACGAGTGCTCATAAATACAAGCACGATCCTCGCGAGCGAGGTAAAGGGTAACAGGGATACAAGTATCTATTTGTAATCTCACCGTTGATATCGACCGAATCCAAGACGAAAAAATCCGGAAAGGGCGTATTCGCGCCTCGCGCGATGACGCTAACCGACAATAAGATCGACTACGTGCACTGGGACGACCCCAACGAGCTGGTGGATCGTCTGCGATTGCTCGACGCATCGCGTCAAGCTGGCAACAATGCCCACGACAACGAGATCACGTCGATCATCGAGGAACTTCGCGAGGCTGGGCTTATTATAAATTAAACGGCGCGACAGCGATCCGTTCAATCGGTGTTGAAATGCCAATCAATAAATTTGGATTGTTCGAGCGGAGCGAAGACGCGACGAATGCCAATTCGTACCATCGGTGGAGCGGATTAGTGAGAAATTTCGTGCGCGACAACGCTCTGTGTCGCATCGCCACGGACTTTGACGCAAGGTCGTGCAAGATTCGTCGCGTAGCGCAACCTGAGGACTGACGGTGACGCTGTTAACAAACTATACGTGGATCAGTGCGTTAAAAGTTTGCGAGATCAACGGAAAGAGTCAGACGAGAAGCTTACCGCGTTCGAGAAGGACGTGCGAGCGTTACAGACTGCGGTAAACACGCTTCGGCGTGCGAATATCGTTAGATTGGAAACGACTCGCGAACGACGATGAGTGACAAGAAACGGTTCAGCAGAAACGACTATCGAACGGCGACGAGTGAAGAGAGGCAACGGTTAATTAACGACGGCGACGAACAGCAACGAACGACTCGAGAACGGTTGTCGGACGGCTGTCTTACGGTTCAAGAACGGTTGTCGGACGGTTCAAGAACGGTTCAAAAACAGCTCAGAAACGATTACGAGCGGTTTAGAAACAGGTGCGAACTACGCGGTGACAGGAAAGGCTACAAACGGCTAAAGAACGTCGACGACGACGACGACGACGATGAATGATAAACAACGGTTAACTGACGACGACGAACGACAACGAACGATTCAGGAACGGTTGTCGGACGGCCGTCAAACGGTTCAGGAACGGCTCGAAATCGTATCTGAGCGGTTCAGACACAGCGACGAACGACGCAGGAACATAAACAGAAACGGCTACGTACAGTTAAAGAACGACGAAGAACAACCAACGAAACGTTAACCGAACATGAGACCGTTAAATCGACCGATGTGGATAAAAATATCGAAAAGCGACGGCTGGTGGACGAATTGCACGCACCGGCGAGAAGAAATTTTCCCCGCAGACACGTCATAGTGCGAGGATACGACGATCTGTGGCAGGCTGATATCGTCGAGATGCGTCCGTACTCGCGTTTCAACGGAGGCCACCACTACATACTCACCGTCATCGATGTGTTGAGCAAGTACGCGTGGGCCGTGCCGCTCAAGGGTAAAGGCGGCAGCGAGACAGCTGACGCTATCGCTGAGATAATTCGAGATAGCGGAGGTGCCCTAGTAATCTACAAACCGACATGGGGAAGGAATTTTACAACACCGACGTGCAACGTCTCGTGAGAAACACGGCATCAATCATGATTCCACGTATTCGGTGATGAAGGCATCGGTCGTCGAGCGATTCAATCGCACGTTAAAACAATATGTGGAAGATGTTTACGCTCAATGGAAATTACAAGTGGGTCGACGCCTTGCCGCGACTCGTGTCGGATTACAACGCGCGCAAGCATCGAACGATCGGCATGCGACCCGTCGACGTTACCCCGCGATCGCCGAAAGACTCTTGGCTACGGTGTACAGCGCGATAAAGATCGCGGGCCCGGCAAAGTTCAAAACGGGCGACTCGGTACGCGTCAGCAAATACAAGACGATTTTCGAGAAGGGTTACACGCCGAATTGGACCACCGAGGTGTTTAAGATCGTTAAAGTGCAGCATACCAATCCCGTAACCTATCTACTCGAGGACTATCGTGGAAAATCCGTCGCTGGAGCGTTCTACGAGTATGAGTTGCATCGCGCGACGTATCCTGACGTGTATCTCGTGGAGAAAGTATGCGCAGAAAGGGCGACGAGGTTTACGTGAAATGGCTGGGGATTCGATGGATCGCACAACTCTTGGATACACAAGAATAATGTATTTAATTCGTACAGATTGTATTTTTTTAAACATATGAAAAAATAAACTATGTAAAAAATATTAAATACAAAATATCCAATATATAAAAAATATGTAACGACGTATGCAACATATAAAATGTTTGAAATACATATAAAATGTTTGAAATACATATACGATATCTTTATTAATATCCTTCTAATATAATACGTTATCTACTATTGCGGGTTTCGTGTTCATCGTGGCGCTATAAACAAATATTTTTCTGAAGAAGGGGGCTGTTATTGCGTATACGTATCTATTTCACACTATTTTTTTACGACGCAGTACGCGAGACAAAGGAAGAAATGCAAAACAAATAAAAAATGATCTTTCAAGATTCAGTTGGAGCGAGAGAGAGAGAGCAAAGGGTATATAACGAGGGATGCATCAAGCTACAGTAGTATGATTTGAGAGCTTAAACACCTCGGTGATACATCTGTGCATTGATTGAGACATTTAAAATCTGTGTGCAGCGATCGAAACAGTTAAAATCTGTGCGGAGCGATCGAAACAGTTAACAATCTATGGTGCAGCGATTCATCTGTGCAACAGTTCATCTGGTAAATTTGCAAATTATTATTTAAAATTATTGGAATGTGTTGTGGTATAATTTTTTGACATATTTTTTGTCAAAGGTTTTTGACAAAATCGCAGTATGGAGATGGTGGTGGAAGGCTTCGGTCTGAAGCTCACGCAAAAGGATCTTCACACGCTGGTCGATTTAAATGGCTCAACGACGAAGGTGATTAACTTTTATATGAATCTGCTGATCGCCAGAGGTACATCTTCGAACAAATATCCGAAAGTACATGCGATGAACACGTTCTTTTACCCAAAACTTCTGTCGAGCGGTCACTCGTCTCTGAAGCGATGGACCAAGAAGGTGGACATCTTTGCGCAGGATCTCATTATTATCCCAATACATTTGAACGTGCACTGGTGTATGTCAATAGTAGATTTCCGCGATAAAACAATTGTTTATTACGACAGTATGGGCAGTGATAATCCGAAATGTCTGGCTGCGCTAAAACTATATTTACAAGATGAGAGTCTTGACAAAAAGAAACAACCTTATGATATGAGTGATTGGACATTTTATTCCGCCAAGAATATTCCGCAACAGACGAACGGCAGCGATTGTGGTGTATTCTCTTGCATGTTCGCCGAATACTATCTGTGCAAGCAGGAAGATAACGTTCACGCACGATGACATGCCGTACTTTAGGAACAAATGTTTAGGGAAGTAATAAATGGAAATATTATATAAAAAATTTTTTATTGAATAAATGTTTTTAATATAAAATATAAAAAAAATATATGTGATTAATATTGTATAAAATTTTTTTTATTGAATAAATGTTTTATACTATAAAAATTAAAATATACTACGTGATTATATTCCTTCCATTATACCATACGTAATACATATATACATACATACAACATTCATACTATTACATTACATTACCTTACATTACATTACTTACATTACATTACATTACCATATTACGTTACATACATATGTTGTGTTTTATAACATACGTACATTACATACATATATTCATATGTATCTACGTACATAATTTTATTACATATATTGCATACATTACATACAATACCTCCCTCATATTATACCTACATATATCATACAGAACATGAATCCTTCAGTTTCCTTATATAAAAAAGTATGCGATATATGTCCCCAAGGCAACGTATCTGTCGACTCCGCACATTATATCGCTTTAATCGTCCGTAAGGACTCAGAGCGTTTTCGTCTCACTGATAGTGTACACTTCGTGCATTCTTCGATCGTATGCACGACTGCGGTTCGGTCCATTTCGATTTCTCATCGTTCAGTACACCGCGTGTCGTCGTCGAACGTAATGGTGCGCGCGATAACGTTGCTTTTGACACCTTTCCTTTTTTACAGTCCTTTTTTTGCCATCGACTCGCAAGGCATACA